>NC_065546.1:3684721-3984721 GCF_022605725.1 Anthonomus grandis grandis
TAAAAGACATATTTGTCAAAGAATCTTAATAAACCTAAAGTTAGAAAATTTACTTTTTCGTTGACGTCATTTAATTCATAAAAAATGTTCCAGGGAATGTTTTCAAGGTCGCGTTCAAAGAGTTCTTTATTAATTAGGTTAAGACGTCGAATATTCGAGACGTGAATATTAGCAAAAGATTAGGTTATGATCTGTATATCCTTGGTGCAAACATCAATATTTCCACCAAGTGCAGTTTTGTGAGCAGATTCTTGAGGCTAACAACGACAATCGCAATTTCATTTAAAATAGAGTTTTTTCTAATGAGGCTGCATTTAAATTAAATAGACACGTTGATAAAATTGTAGATATTCAGCAATAAAAAACCTCATTGGATCTTAGAATACCATACAATACCAAACACGGCGTCTTTAAAAAATTAATGTGTGGGCAGGTACTGTAAAAAATCTAATCCTTGCACCCTTTTCTTCGAAGAAATATTAAACGCAGAGCACTACTTGGACTTTGTACAGTTTGAACTTATCCTTGCTTTAGTTGTTTTATTTTCTAATCTACAAGAGGCTGATTTAACGAGATATAGTTTCAACAAGACGAAGCAACTCCTCACTTTACCATCGTCGTTTATAATTTCTTAATACAATTTTTCCTAACACATATAGTACAAATTGAATAGCTGCCAAGGTCACTGGATATATCCTCATTAGATATTTCATTTTTCTTATAGGGCTTTTAAGCTTTTTGATTTTTTTTTATATGAATATACCAAATAATGTTAATGATTGATGATTAATGATGAATAATTTATTTTTATTTAATGATGATTTAAAGCCAGGAATTTAACAAGAAATTAGACTAATCGATCCGCAAGTGATTCAAAATGTGTAATTGAAGGTTCTGACTTCAAAAATGCATTGAATCAAATGGACAACAAATTTCACATTAATTTATATAAATCTATTTTTATGTTTTAATTTTCTATGTTTTGTTAGTCCGTAATGTCAAAGTCGACAAACCGCTGTATTTAGGCATATAGTATGCTATACAAAAAGTATTCAGAATATATCGTACAATTGTAAAATATCATCAAATATAGGGTGTTCTATTAAAAAAAAATGTTGACGCCAAAATTTCTACTTGAGGTCCCATTTATATAAAATTTTAGTAAAAGAACACGCAAGTTTTAAACGAATTTGTTCCTTTCATCGTGAATGCACTGTATATAAAGATAAAAAGTAAGTGTCGGATATGATACAGATCCTTGCAAAAGTAGGTTCTTCTGGCTCTCAACAAGTATTATCTAATTCAGATAGTCAAAAGCTTTTGAACAAACCCCACCATTAAACCTTAAAAAGGGCCGTTGCAAAAAAAGCGCGACATTTGCCAATTCCTACTCTATACTCCGCTTCGTTACTACCACAAAATGTTACACAAGTAAATTATTTAATAACTGATTGATCTTCAAAATCGTATCACCCAGTATAAACGAGTATCCAGGAAATCGCCATAATTTACAAAACTGCCCGTGGAGTCTTGCTCGATCTCTTTAACATGATTTTCTTGAAGCGAAAGATTCTGGGTGCGGAACACCGCGATTCCGAAAAGGTAAATATGATCTTGAGGCACACGCGTGCTCGTCCGTACATAAATTCTGCTCGCGATTGGCTCGTCCGCATCATACATGCGCTGGTTTCGTGTCGCCATTTATCTTTCTCCTTTGGCGGTCGTCTAACAACTCCCATAAACTTACTTCTCGAATCTGGAAAAATATAGACGACATCGGAGAAATTTTCTTTAATATCGGGACATTTCTTGCGCCGTATTTTTTAGTTTTTTTTTTTATAAATTGTTGCTCTCGTGGGAATTTCGAATCGGATATAAATTTGCTGGAAAATTATGATTTATGGGAGCTTCGGCTTCGGTAAATTAAATTAGTTTAATATGAGACTTACATAATTTTTTTTTATACAACCGCAGTTTTAAGAATGTTTTAAAGCTCTTTAATTTTTCGCTATAACAGGAAATGTAAAATGTTCAAAGGATGGTTATAAAATGAAGATCTGCGTATGAAGTACGACCAACTACATTAGAAAAATGCAATTTTCAGAGGATCCAAGCTATAGGACTAAAGTAAAATAGATTAGGAAAAAAAATGAGTTTTATCAAAATTGCATGAAAAAGTAAGTTTTTCAAAATTTTGAGGACAAATGTAAATTCACGGCTTTACAAACAAATTGTCGTTCCTTGTCCTAAAGTTATGGTTTTAACATACAAACTTTGCTTCTATACTAACTGTAATAGGTTATATTACTCATTTTAGAGTTTTTATAGGAATTTAAATTAATTCAAATTTCATTTAAAAAGACCGCAATATAAATATGGGTTTTTATATTCACATGTTGATTCTTACCAATTAAAAAAAATGCATTACAATTGCAAAAAGTTATACAGGGTGTCCCTAATTAATAATAATAATAATAATAATAATAATAATAATAATAATAATAATAATAATAATAATAATAATAATAATAATAATAATAAATGCATTTATATTACGAAAATAGTTACAAAACTTATTAACCAAAAATGCGGCGAGATCTAGCCTGGGGCTACTCTATTTAACCGCATACGAAAGTATAACAATGTAAATAATAAATAAATTGAATAAGTTTTAACATTATGAAGAACATACAGAACAAAAATAAGAAGAGAAGCCTAAAATTATAAGAAGCCTAAAATAGAATTTTCCTTAAATCACATGACGTAATTAATTATTAAAATAATTATAAATATATCTAGTTTATAAAAGAAATAAAAAAAAAGAAAAAAGTAATAAGTACGTTATTGTGATATAACTTAAAATTAAATGAAATAGATTTTTTATATTTTAGGTATTAGTTCGCAGTGTTAGAAAAGTAAGATTTGACAGCTGTTCGAAATAAGACAGCTGAGGTTTTAGCTTTAAGGTTATTTGGCAATGAATTATATACCTTAACCGCACTATAACTGAAAGACCCTTGGAATTTGGAAGTTCTATGATTTGGTATCAAAAGGTTTGCAGAGTGGCGCATTTCACGGCCATGTATGCTGTTATGACTGGATAATTTGTCATATAGATATTGGGGAAGTTTATTATGGAGTACCTTATAAGCAAGAACAGCCATATTGATTTTATACGGTCATCCAAATTCAACCAGCCAGAGGCAAGAAATAACGGGGTGACGTGGTCAAATTTTCTTCTATCGTAGCAAAACTTTAGGCAAGCATTTTGTAGGCTTAACTTGTCCTTTTGAGCAAGAGCTGGCCAGAAGAGTACACTACCATAGCTAATTAAAGAGAAAACCAGCGAATCACTTAATTTGAGTTTAACATCAGAAGATAAAATATCTTTATGCATGTATAGAATTTTCAATTAATAATAGGCTTTTTGTAAAATACTGGAAATATGTTTTACAAAATTAAGCTGATTATCAAGAAGAATGCCTAGGTTTCTTTCGCAGTCAGATGGTTGTATAATATTTCCATCGATAATAACATTTAAATTCAAATGATAAGATTTAGGCATTCCAAAAATTAATAGTTTATATTTAGTACCATTGAGAACCTGTACAATTTGATTTAAATCGGTATTAATGCGTGCTAAGCCTGTATTCAGTTCATTTACCGGAAAAACTGAGTAGAGTTGGACTTCATCTGCATATTGGTGAGACTTGCAGTTATGCAGAATTCAGAAAAATCACAAGTATAAATCGAAAATAGTAGTGGCCCCAAAATGCTGCCTTTAGGAACTCCCTGATTAATATTTAAATATTCTGAAAAGGTGGAATTTAAGCGCACTCTATTACTTAAGTAATCACAAAGTAGACTCAGCGCCGACTCGTGTAATCCAAAATATTTTAGTTTGGTAAGAAGAAGAGAGTGATCCAGAGTATCAAACGCTTTGCTATATTCCAGCAGCACTAATGCAGTAACCTCTCTATTATCCAAAGCACTAAAAATATCATCACATACATGCAATAGTACTGTCGTGGTACCATGCTGCGATCGAAACCCTGACTGAGTAATAGGAATTAAAAAATAATTTAATTGCATATACATGGCCTTTTCCAATATTTTAGAAAAGGTTGGTAATAGGTCGATAATGAGAAAATTCCGTAGGAGTATTATTTTTTTGGGTTGGGCAGTAAATCAGCATTCTTCCATTCAGATGGAAATTTTGATAATACAAGTGCTTTATTAATTATAAAAGTTATGTAGGGTGTTAAATTAGGAACTAAAAGTGAAATCATTTTAATGCCTATGCCATCAAAACCAGTTGCTGTAGATTTTATACTACAAATTATTTTTTCAACTTGCTTTTCAGAAATTTCTTTAAATTGAAATAGTTTCTTAACATTAGGGTGTACTTTATTGGTATATTTAGTTTTAAGGCCATTGTTAGTGCATACCATATTTACCTTGGGAATGCTAATAATAAAAAAGAATTAAGTCTATCAGGTGCGTTTCGAGAATCGCTAATAATTGTGGAAGGAGAAGCTTTAGATGTTATGTTAAAGTAGGGTTTGATTTAAATTGTTCATTCAAGTAGGCTTTCTTTTCGCTACGTACTGCACCCGTTACAAAATTCCTAATTTGTTTGTATTCATTAAGCGCAGCATCAGTTTTTAGTTTTTTATACTTCGTGAGGGCTTTTTGTCTAAGTTTCATCATAAATCGTATATTGTCAGTAATCCATGGAGCTTTACTTTTAGTGGACTTGGAGGTTTTAAAGGGCGCATGAATATCAAATACATCAATAACGTTTTTTTGGAAAAAAGATACCATTTCATCAATATCAGTAAAGTTAAATATATTTTGCCAGTTAATTTTTAAAATGTCATTAAGAAAATCTACGAAAACAAAATTTGAATAGTCCCTGTAAGTACGTAAAGACTTTGATGTACAGGTTTTTTCAAGTTTTAATTTACTTAATACTAAACAATGATCGGATATGTCATCCATATTAATAACCTGCACATTCGTGATTAAGCCAGGAGCCGAAGTAACAAAAACATCAATTAACTTGGCTCCAATGCTTGAAATTCGAGTTGGAGACTGAACTACTTGGGTTAAATTATATTTATTTAAAACACTATTAACACAAATATACCCAGGGCTGCCAGTATCCAACATATCTACATTCAAACCTCCCCCAAAAACTACATTATCAGAATGAGTTAAAAAACTAACTATAGAATTTTCCAAATCGTCCAAACAAGAACCAAGATTAATAGATGGTGGTCGGTAAAGTGAACCAAAGATTATAACTTTGCCATTAATTTTTGCGCGGAAGCATATTTGCTCTAAAGCACTAATTTGTGGTGGGGCATCTACAACTTCAAATTTTAAAGAACTACGTATATAAAAAGCGACACCACCGCCACGTCCATTTCTATCTTTACGAATAATATTGTAATTAGAAAGATTAATAACACCATTTTTAATCGAATCGTTTAACCAAACTTCGGATAGTCCAATTATATCATATTCCTCGGCCTCCAAAAACTCGTAAAAGCTGTCAAACTGTGAACAAAGTGAACGAACATTAAAGTGAGAAAAATAATAATTATTTTTTTGTTGCATGCTTCAGACATATATACATTTAGAAGCATTAAAGTTTTCTCCGCCAACTGCGATACAGTAAAATAACCAATGCTATATATGTAATAATATAGTATTCTTTAAAAAAGCGAGTTTTGTAGTTGATTAAGACTGGTTTCTTTTAAAAAACAACTTTAATATACAGGACGACTTTTTAATGTACAAAGGTTGATACAAGAAAGAGAAGTGTTTTCAAAATTAGTTTAAGGTATATTTATAAGTTTAAAAAGGCGTTGGGTACATAAGCATAAAAGTTACTAGCTAAGGTCCGGTTAACATGCTTGGTAAGGGCTACTGGTCACGTAACTAGCGAACAATCCATATAATATGTATATCTTGTAAATAAATACAAAAATCACTCAAAAAAAAAAAAAGAAAAAACAACTTTGCGAAAAAACTAAATTATATGCATTCTTTAAGTTTGAAAAGCCAAGTAGTTTTATATATAGAGATATACTATTCTAACCGATAACCTTATTTTACATCGTCAATTTTATTAATACATATTGTTTGTGAAGTTGCCGGGTTCCAGCAAAATATCTTACCAGATGTGGACCAGACGTTATTGTGACCATATTTTCGTTTAGCTTCCAGAAGCAAATGGTATCTACGAGACGTTAAATCTTCAAACAAGGATACGGGATGATTTTTCAGCATTTTCTTCTGCATAAAAATCTGGTTCCTTTTAATTTGCTAATAAAACCGGATATAATTGGGGAAGGGTGATCATCGTTGCCTTTAGGAAGACGAAAGACATAATTGAAATCATCAATCCTACATGAGACGCCTAAATTTTCTTAAAAGAATTTTGATAGATCGACACCCAGGTATTCATTCGCCAACTCTCTAAAGCCGCAAATTCTTAGGGAATCTCGTTTTGAAGCTTGCTCCAGATCATCCAAACGAGTTTTGACGTTATCGATTTCCTTACTGTTGTTTGTTACCGAATCTTCTATCTTCTTAATCGCATCACAGAGCCTGTTTAACTTAGTCTCCAAGGCTCCAATTTTAGTATCAAATTTTTCTTCAATTTTCTTCAAAAAACTAGCACAAACCTTGAAAATCAGTTTTTCGATTTGATCTTCTTCCAGGCGATTAGCGCTTCCGCTACAGGTTGTAGTACCACCTCCCATAATGCAAGTACTCTCTAATATTAACCAGCAGTCAAATCTCAAATAATTGGTACTTTAATTCAATAAAATTACTAATTATTAGCGAGTATGTTCTACATATATAGCAAAAGTATGCGGAGCTGAAAATGTGCTTCTACTCGGACGTAAACATCGCAACGCGTCTCAAATTCAAGGGTGACCATTGGAATCTCGGAAACTGTAAGAGTTACAGGGTCGGTTAAATAGAGGCAAAGTTGCGCAGTTTGGAGCTTAATAAAATGACGTTTAAATAATTGTAAAATTCCGGACACTTCCGGAGATATCCAAAAAAAACCGAAATTTGTCAAAATCGTTTTTACCTTCTACCGACTTTATTTAAAGAGATATCGGAAAACTAAAAATAATTTTTCATTGCCACTTTTTATGTATTACAACATGACGTAAAAGAAAAAACAATCCGACGTTTCGTTTTTTTTCGATCATCATCAACTTAATTTTTTCTTATGGCCGCCATATTAAATTTTCTTATTTTTAAAAAGTATTTTTAATTGCCTTTAAAATGAGGTATCGCACTTGCATGTCCGATTACTCCTTCTAGTACTTCCCATAAGAACTCCATGAGTGCAAGAGAAAAAGATATATCAGTGGGATTTCCAAATAAATTGATTTTATATAAACTGAAGCTAAAAAATACTCTGTATTTGATATAAAATCCAATATAGTATCCATAAGAAAAAATAAAGTTGATGATGATCGAAAAAAAAACGAAACGTCGGATTGTTTTTTTTTTTTTACGTCATGTTGTAATACATAAAAAGTAGTAATGAAAAATTAGTTTCAGTTTTCCGATATCTTTCTAAATAAAGTCGGTAGAAGGTAAAAACGATTTTGACAAATTTCAATTTTTCCAATCCTCTTATGGTTTCCGAGATTCCAATGGTCACCCTCGAATTTGGGACACCCTGTACATCTATCTTTAAAAACGTAGGTAAAATGTTACGATCCGATTTATATCTATGAAAGTTTTGCTTTCTAAATAAGTATTTATTTAAATTTAAGTCTTACATATCTACATTACTAGAAAATGTATTGCTCGAAGACTTACAATGACCAAAAAGTCATCTTTGTATATGTGTATATTTTATTTATTTTAAGCCATACAGCACAACAGTAAAAATCATTTACAAAGGTTACAATGATGTTTTAACAATTTCTAAGATATAATAAAGACATAAATAAATTAAAACTAAGATATTCTCCGCGACATCATAGTATAAACTAAATTTTAACATTTTATAGCAACAATCTAAGGCCTTCTATATAAAAATAAGCAACCATAAATTATAAACCCTAAACAAAATAAATACCTAATTTCAAAGAGAGAAAATAAAACATTAACAATACAAACAGCAAAGTTAATTGGATAATCCCAAAAACGCTCTTACAACTTTAGCATCAAAGCATACAAATAAATCACAATATTGTGAGACTCTATTAGCGTTATTGCACATTACATACAGGGGTGAATATAACAATATATTCGTATTTGCCTTGGTACAGTAAAAGGTTTTTAGTATTCCTAGAATTTAATCGTGGTACACAAAAATGTAATTTATGTAGCAATTCAGAACAGTCAACATCCCCACGCAAAATTCTATGCAACAACACAACTGAGGCTTTGTTTCTCCTGAATTCAAGTGATTCCACGGAGAATCGAGTTAAAAGCAGATTATATGAAATGCCCTGTGGAGGGTAGAAACCATCAACTTGAAAGGATAGATACTTTAGAAGAAATTGCTTTCGTTGAATTTTTTCCATCGAATTCTTATGAATTTCATAGTAAGGGCTCCATATAACAGAAGAGTATTCAAGTTTAGAACGTACGAAGCTAAAAAATTAAGTTCTAATTGCTTTTATGTTGTTAAAACCCCGACAGTTGCGTACTATAAAGCCCAGTGCCCTACCAGCGCGATCCGAGACAGACTCGACCTGATCCACAAAGGTTAATCCGATCCCAAATCCGAAATGGATTCACACCGATTTAGATTTGTTGATAAAATATATTTAAATTCAATTGGATTTTTCTTCCGCTAAAAAGTAGGCACTTTACATTTCGAGACATTAAGATTTAATTTGTTTTTAGTGCACCACAAACCAACACAAATCAAGTCGTTCTGCAAGGAACAACAATCATTTATGTTTACGATAGTGGAAAATATCTTGAGGTCATCGGCAAATAGGAGTTTCTTATTGATAATAATAATAATAATAATAATAATAATAATAATAATAATAATAATAATAATAATATGTCTTTATTTAAAAAAAAAACAATATTAATCTTACAATATTACTTAATACTACATTGCTAAAAAAGGCCAAAATTAGCTTAGCTAGCTACTCTTTAACTCTTCCTAACATTCACAAATAATTAAAAAGAAACAAGTATATATAAGTATTTATCTTCTAGAAAACTAGACTATATTTTGGATTGATTTAAAAACAAAAGTTTATAATATTTCCTATACACATTTAACAAAGTATTAAATATTGGTTTATAAGTATTAAAGAACTTAAAGCATTATAAGTAAAAGATCGCTCGAACAGAGCCGTGGAATGGTGCGGCATGGTCAAGATATTGTATCTAATATTTCGAGTGTGAACCTGGTTTCTTGGTATTAACTTTTTCAAAAAGATATTCAGGACTTTGAGAAACATATGATCGATAAAGAAAAGTAGAAGTGAAGAATTTGAATAGGTAAGGTAGCGTTAACCACCTCAACTGAAATATAGAGTCTGATACATGATCAAACTTTCCAAGGTTACAAATAAATCTACAGCAAGTATTCTGCAGGTGGTAACGACTTATTTGGTCTAAGCAAGGATAATAAACTATAAGGCAGTAATTTAAAATTAATAAAACAAGAGCCACTACCAGTTTTTTCCTAGTTTGAAAATTTAAAATGTGTTTATTGGCATAAAGTATCCGCATGCGTAAATAACACCTCTGCAGAAGGGTATTAAAATGTTTCTTAAACCTTAAAGAGTTGTCTATTTTAAGTCCCAGAACCTTCACAGTATCAGAGAACAAAATAGTTTCGTTATCCAATTGAATGTGAACAGTTTCCATTATATTTTTATGTGATCCTCCAAAACCATTTTTGTTTTATTAGGATTAATGACAAGGTTATGCTCTTTTGAAAATTGATTTATTACGTTCAGATCAGCGTTAATAGTATCAGCCACGTTATCAAAATTAGTAGAGTCAAAATAATGTATGTGTTGAGTGTCATCAGCATGCTGATGTATTTCAGAATCTTCAACTAGACCGAGTAAATCTGAAGTATATATAAGAAATAATAATGGGCCTAGGATCGACCCTTGTGGGACACCAGAAATAATATTTTTCGAAGCAGAATATTGATTATTCACCCTCACTTTCTGGGTTCTACGCCACAAGTAAGTTTTAAAAAAGGACAAAACAACCTCACTACAGCCATAATATTTTAGTTTCGCTACAAGAGATTACGGGAATTCGAGAATTTTGGAGATTACGGGAAGCAAACTTATCGGACACAAATCTTGAACACTTTCAGGACTGAAGGATTCGGAACTCGGACATACCACTGACTCACGCCAGGCCCTGAGAAAATATCCTACCTCCAAACAACAATTTATAGTAAGAGTGACATGATCCAGAATATCAGGAGACATAAGTGTAACATACGTCGAGTTATGTTATTCACACCAGAGGCATTGGACCTAATATTTTTTATAGTTTTTTTCGACAGTATTTTGGTTTACTAAAGAAAAATGAAAATTAACCTCGGTAAATTTATTACTGGAGTAAAAGTTAATTTTGTTTACACATTTATCAGATTTATTAAAGACGCTTACAAAAAAATCGTTTATTTGACTTGGATCAGATATATTAAACGGCAGCTCGTTACTATTCTTGGTTGTTTTAATATTTAAAGTTTCTAGACCTTTCCAAAGTTTTTTACCAGTTTTGTCAAGCTTGGAGAAGCTTGCAAGATATGTAGCTTTTTCTCGTCTTATTGATGCCAACGCAAAATTACGACACTCCGTGTAATATCTCCAATTTTCTAAACACTTGTGATTTTTGTATTTAGTCAAGTCTTATCACGTTCCTTTAAAATAAGTCTGTCAACCAGGTGTCTATCAACCAAGGAGCTGGTTTTTACTGACTCTTATAGTTCTGTAGGGTACATGAAAATTAAATAAACAATTAATATTTTGTTCTGAATATTGAACTTTTTTATTTATGTCCTCATGAAAATATTATCCCCGTAAATATGATAAATCGATCCTAAAATATATATCACTGAAATATTTAAAATTGCGAATGGTTATAAATTTTTATTTTTGTCTTTTAACTACTAATTTTAAAGTGCAAAAAGGTATTTGGCTGTGATCACTTAAACCCAAAAGCATTTAAACATTCCGGTATAGGATTTGACGCTTAGGCGAATTTGATTGGTCCATTTCAAATAATCAACTAATCACGAAGTTGTGCTGAAAACGATGGCAGAATGTTGAACGGTGCTTAAATGCAGGTCAGAATGTTGCGCATTACTTTTTGCATATACAAATGTTAAAATAATAATAATAATAATAATAATAATAAATGCGTTTATATTACGAAAATAGTTACAAAAGTTATTATCCAAAAATGCGGCGAGATCTAGCCTGGGGCTACTCTATCTAACCGCACTGCTAACTTAACATACGAAAGCATAACAATGTAAATAATAAATAAATTGAATAAGTTTTAACCATTATGAAAAATATACAGAAAAAAAAAAGAAAAAAAAAGAGAAGCCTAAAATTATAAGAAACCTAAAATAGAATTTTGCTTATACCACATGACGTAATTAATTATTAAAATAATTATAATTATATCTAGTTTATAAAAGAAAAAAGTAATTAGTGATATAACTTAAAATTAAATGAAATATATATTTTTTATATTTTAGTTATTAGTTCGCAGTGTTAGAAAAGTAAAATTTGACAGCTTTTCGAAATAAGACAGCCGAGGTTTTAGCTTTAAGGTTATTTGGCAATGAATTATATACCTTAACCGCACTATAACTGAAAGACCCTTGGAATTTGGCAGTTCTATGATTTGGTATCAAAAGGTTTGCAGAGTGGCGCATTTCACGGCCATGTATGCTGTTATGACTGAAAATAAACAGCTTATCTAAACAGCTAATCGTAGCTGCTCTTATTAAAAACAAATAATTATTTAATATCTATATTTTAATAAGAACCGTTAAAGTAGTTTGTCATAGTTTTTGGCAAATAGCACAACAATGTTTTTTCTTTTTTTTTTTTTTTTTTTTTTTTTTTTTTGGGTCGGTGGAGAAATTCTTTATGAACACTGGTTACGCGGCGCCGCCCCCAGTAGTGTGGGACTCAGTGTCGAGTCTGTCTCGTCCTATACCCACTAAAACTCCACCGCTGGGTGGTGCCTTGTGGCTCCCTACACTGCGGTCTGCTAAGAAGCAGTCCTATTGTGTCCCATATGTTTAGTCCCACAGGTTCAATTCTGTAGCTTCAAGGAAGTCCAGGATTGTGCCCAGTGGTAGATTTCTTATACCCTCTGGTGCGGGTTTCTCTTCCCCCAGGAGTGTTGCCCTGGTTTGATTAAATGCTTCACAGAAGCACAGTATGTGAAGAGTTGTTTCGTCCTCCTCATTGCATCCCCTACATAGCGAGGTAACTGATTTCCCTAGCGTATGCAGGTGTTTCCTGCTGGGTGCATGGCCTGTAAGTAGCCCTGCAACCTTTCGCAGTTGTTGTCTGGAGAGGCCCAGTATGTTCTCACCCTTCTTGAAGGGTGGGCTGCCTATAAGTTGTTTGTTGTTCCATCTTTGGCAGCTGCTTCCAGTAGAATTTGTTCTGGTTTGTTAGCCAGTTGCCGATTTCCCTCTTCCAGGTCTTATCGCTGACATAACATGTTGGTTCAGGGCCTACCAGGCTGTTGCTGGCTCCCTGGGTTGCAAGTTGGATAGCCCTTCTTGCAGCCTTATTGTTGCCCATATTCTCTGCTAGGATTATCTCTGGCCTATTTTGCGCTTCGGCGAGGTTCCTGAGATCCTCCCAGCAGCTTTACACAATCCTTGACTTAGTCTCGAACTGTTGTAGTGCAAGTGTCGCAGCCTGGTCTCCTGTGAAAATTGCGAAGGTTTTGCCTCTTGGCAGCCCTTCTCTCATCAGTTGGACACAGGTTTGAATTCCTATTATGCTTGCCTGTAAATTGATGTTTTTTCTTTATGCTAGGTATATGCTGACGCTATATGAAATGACTAGGCTTTTCATGAATTGACAAATTTAACTATAAGACTTATACATAAATATTCTTGAATTGAATCTCAAGGATATACAGGGTGTTTGGTAACATAATGCAAAGCCGAAAAGAGGTGATAGTCTAAGCCATTTAAAACAGTTTGATTTTATATAAGATATAGATATTTTAGTTTTTTTATAATCAAAAAAAACACACAAAAAGACAACTTTATTGTGATGATTAGTTGTGCTTGACATCCTGTATTTTTTGACTTTCCTCTTTTATTGTTTTCCATCTTAATTCTCTTATAGCTATTGTGATGGCAAATAAAAGTTTTTCTGAAAGTTAATTATTATTTACTGAGAAATATTATTAAAGGAGTTATGTACTTTCAATTGGCCTCCAGTTTATATTTTGAGTAAGTCGGCAAATTAATTACCGTTTTAAATAATCATAGATGGTAATTGTATTTTATGTAAAATATATCGTTAGATCGTGTAATATCTACAAAATTATTTACTGGATACAATAAAAATAATTATTTAAACACAGAACAGCACATTAAATTTTAAGAGGACTATCGTTTGCAAAATTTCAAATTAAAATTACTAATCAATGTAGTAAATATTTATAGTAAATATACAGGGTGTATCATTCATGACTACAAATATTTTAAGGGGTGAAAATACATTAAATTTTAAGCAAAAAAGTCAAATAACTTTTTTTAAATAAATAAAATAATTCGCCAACGGTTTTTTTTCAAATGGATTTAAAATTAAAATCTTTGCGAGTCACTATTTAAAGATTTATTGAAAATTTTTCATTTATTCATATTAATATCGAAAAAGTAATCAATTTAGCACAATTTAAAAAAAAATTCAGTTACTATGGTTAGACAGAGAAAGAGAATTTTTTAATGTTATTTAAAAAAAACCGTGGCGAATAAAAAAAAAGTTATTTGACTTTTTTGCTTAACTTTTGATGTAGTTTCACCATTTAAAATATTTGTAGTCATGAGTGATACACCCTGTATAATAATATAAAATAAATATAGTAGTGCATTATTATATCATTCTTATATTCACCTCTTACTGATACGTCATTATTCGAATTATATCAACAGAAAAATTTAAAAAAATCAAAAAAATTGAATAATAACAATTAGTTATTGTTTTAACATCGAACTAAGTGCTAACCCATTTTTGATACGACGTTTTTCCAATCATAAATAAAAAATGGTTCCTTCAATCAGAATAGAACGCTAACCTCTAATTCATTGTACTAAAACCAATTCTTGTTAAAAGGTCTTCATAAAATGCGTTTACTGCCAAGAAACCTTGTAAACGATAGTATACCGCTTATACCAATTAATAACTTATTACATACATTATTGGGAAGTTTTAGCTAAGAAATATTTAGATTACCTGTATGCAAATTTTTTAGCATTTTTAATACTGGACTTATAACGCCATGACGAAAATGTCTTGTGTCTTAGCACCATCCAACATTCTGACCCTAATTTTGGCACTTCGCATTTATTGGCGAAACGAACTCAAATCGACCAATTAAATTCGCTTGGGTGTCAAATCCTATACCGGAATGTTAAAATGCAACCCGAAACAACGGTGCCACTTTTATGACAAATATCTTTAGTATTAATAAGAATGGGATCTAAGCATGTTGCAGTAGTATTTGTTATACGAGTTGGTTCATTTATTAATTGTACATACCCAAAAGAGTTAAGCATAGAATGTAATGAATTGGGTTGTAACATATCAATATTTAGATCTCCGAGAATTATTGATTAATTATAGGTCACTAAAAGATGTGGAACAACTTCTTCCAGGAAATTTATAGTTTCAAACGCTTTCGATTTAGGGGGCCTGTATATTATAAGTATTGCAATATTGTGTATACCATAGACGGTGTGTATACCAATTTTAACATTTAGGAGCATAAATTCAAAGTTTACATTATTAACATTATTATTTACAATTTCGCACTGAAACATTGACCTGACATAGATGCCAACAGCACCCCCAACTCTGTCTAATCTATCCTTTCTAAAAAAATTATTACCTGGCATAGAAACTAAACTGCTTAATATAATAATAATAATAATAATAATAATATAATAATAATCCTTATAAGGATAGTAATTAAATCATTTATAAATATTAGAAAGAATAACGGTCCCAAGTTAGAGCCCTGTGGCACGCCCGAAGATGCAATATATTTATGTGAACGAAAGCCCCTGTGAAAAACATATTGTTTTCTGCCTAACAAATAACTTTTAAATAAGGACTTAAAATTAGATAAAAATCCATAGCTTTAAAGTTTTTTTAAAAGAAGACTATTTTTCAATCGATCAAAAGCTTTAGAAAATTCCAGGTAAATTATGTCTACTCGGCCTTGTTTGTCCAATGCTTCCGCTATATACTGCGTTACAAGGGTCAAATTTATAACCGTCGATATTCCTTTTAAGAAACCATGTTGATATTCCGAAAAGTCTTTTGAGATAAATGGTTAAATGCGCCAGTAAAGAATTTTTTCTAGTACCTTAGTAAAATTACACAGAATGGAAATTGGTCTGTAGTTTTTAATGGACTCACGGCACCCACTCTTGAAAACAGGACATACGCGTGCCTCTTTCCATAGTTCAGGAAATTTTTTTGTTGACAAGCAAAGATTGAATATTATTTTTAATGGTGTAATAATGGCGTGCGTATAGTATATATACCAGAAAAGATGGAATACCGTCCGAGCCAACGGTAGGTTTATTTTTAAGTGACCGTATTGCAATGAAGACTTCATGGTCTGTTACCAGTGAAATTTGAAAAGTGTTACATGCACCAAGATGTGATAGATTAAAAATTGTTCAATAGTCTACCAGACCAAACAAAGAACGTTAATTCTATCAACAAGTCCAGGTTGGAAAGTTATTAGTAAAAAAGGCTAGTTAGGCTACTCAATGCGTATTGTAAAAACTAATTTTAAGTTTGTTGCATTTTGTGAGCGTTTTCTTCTCGTTTCAACTTTACTTCATTTCCGATGCATGAATTGACTTTAATTAAAGCAGTTATTATTTAAAACAAATTCTTCCATTTTCAGAAGCCGAAATACAGATCGCATGTTAACCAAAAGTAGTTAATCTTTAAAGAAAAAAATTATTTTATATGTGGTGGTGCTACGTCTTGGTACTTCGTACTGCGTATCGGGAACTGGGCAGAGCTTCTGAAATTAGCTTCGGTCTGCGTTAACAGCATTAAATCAGCGCGATAATTATTTCAGGGGGCCCCAGGGGGCCGGCTCTCATAAATCGACCGTTTCCGCTATTTTGCTTAACGCGACACAGCAAGATGCGGCCGCGGCGAATCTAAAGAATACCCAAGTGATATATGCAAGGTTATTGGACACGACATTGCCTTATTGCATGTACACTTGGTACTCACACTCACCATAATTGATTCTTTTATTTTCGGTAATGGTCTTTAAAATTTATTTCATTTTATTCATTATTTCATATTATGAATCTATTGTTTTTGTCGCTTTCAATTTCTATCAAAATATTTAAATTTACCATCTTTTACATGTTCTCCAGGTTTATCTTATATTCACAGAGCAATAATTTTCTTATTATCATGTTGACCAACCTATTTAAATATGAATAAGACATATACAGGGTGTTCTTTAAAGACGTGCTAATATTTAAGGGAGTGATTCCTGAATTCATTTTAAGAAAAAAATATTCGATTAATATATGTCCTAAACGTCTTAACTTTTGAGATACAGGGTGTTAAAGCTTGCAAAAAAAATCAATTTTTTAATAATAACTTAAACAATATTGTAGACATTTTTATGAAAATTGGTACATGTATTCTATGTATCAAGATGCATTTTTTAATTTGCAAAAAAAAAATTCCGCTGCCAATGGCGTCTCTACAGGTCTTCTATGGAATATTTTTGGTGAAAAAAATACAACGGCTTTAAAAACCTTAATCACATTTTAGCAACTTTGATCTCCTGTTCTTTCGTCCGACGCATGGTGTTCGCTTCAAAACATAAAAACAATTTTAGTTCCCCAAAAAATCTGATGTGGTGTGAAAATGTTTGTTCGTCAATTGCGATCAAATTAAGGGATCAGATTTATTACAAGAAGTATGAAAAGTGAAAAAAGTTAAATAATTTAAAAAATACTCATGTTTCTAACGCGTTTAAAAAGTAAATGAGAGTAAAAAAGTGCCGTAACGCGTCTTTATTTAACGCAAATAAAGTCGCGGGGACGCCTATGCATGTTTTTTATTGCTCGTTTGCTACGGGCAACGAGCTGTGATTTTAAATGTCAAATTGTTAAAAACCATCACAGCGCGTCACTTATTTGATTTTTAACTATTTATTGAAGTTATTTCGTGTCCACGCTATTTTTCTTAATATCAGTAATGGCAAATTATACCAATGAAGAAATGGCAGCAATACATTTCGTATAACATGGCCTCGCCGATGGTAACGCAACAGAAGCTAGATGTTGTTGTACTTGGTCTGTCAAGCACAAAGCCAAATGCACAAAATCCCGGTTAAGGTTATTATTGATTTCATGAAACTACGAACCCAATTATAGCCAGCAAAGACACTAGCAGTATCTTCATCTCAAACTGGACATAATAACAAACAGTTTCATAATTTCAGGCAGTCCTCCCAGAAAAATACGATTTCCACATTATCCGAATAGGAATGGAAAAATTCAATGATGTTATTAAAAACGTGGATCTACATTTATTTTTATATAATTTTTAGAGTATTATAGCCTAATTGTTCCAATAATACTGATTTATATTTATAAAGTAACTATAAAGAGTGACTGCAGATTAAGTCGGCACTATTGATACCTATCATTGTTAATATTTTAGTATACAGACTTGGTTAAATGAGAAAACTGGTAGGATTTGTCTGTTGATTAAAATGGTAAAAATAGAAAAAATTAGTGTTTTGAGTCATAAGTCAAGTGATAAAAATTTTCTTAATAAAAAGGTGTAGTTCTTCTTCTTCCAAGTCATTAATATCAGCATGTTGATTTGGAAAACACGCGTCTTTGTAGCTGAGAATAAGATCGAAATTCCATGTACTGATCTGATTTTTGATACACTTCATTCTGTATGTAACCCCAAAAATAAAAGTCGAGACGGGTTAGGTCTGGTGGCCTACTTGGCCAAAGAATTGGGCCACGTGTCGCAATCCATTTATCGTGCGGTCAACAATTAACATATCTCCTTCCTGTTAAAGTTTCCTATTAAGCTGCACCAAATGTTTAAGCTAAATAGAACCTTTTAGAAAAAAAATTTCTTGTATTGAACCCAGTAGAAAAAAAATATAAAAAATAACTTATCCTAGTACCAGAGAGATATACTTGACTTTATGTAAAGAATATAATAAAATATGTGTGACACCCCACTATAATGTAGGTAACGCATCCAGAATAAAAAAATAAACAAATTTAAATTAATTCCCAATTAATTAATTACTAAAGAAATTAATTTACGAATTAACACAATTCAATCATTCAAATTAAATAATTTACATATTAATGATCAAAGTATGACCATTACAAATTCTGATCATACTTATAATTATTACTATAGAATAAAATTAGTTACGGTAAAACCATACTAATAGTTAAAACAAATTAGATTCTCACAAATAAGTAAGCGTCATGTGTCTTCAAATGAATGGGCAGCACAAGATCATAAATATTTCCTCTTTTCAGCTATAACCCAACATCAACATAAATATACCTTGTTAATTAGGACAATAAGTAGGACGATAATTTAAAAGGAGAAAGAAAAAAAGAAACGTTCTGCAAAAGTACCTTAAAATATACCAACTGAATATTCATGGTCAACATTGTTGCCATCCGGAACCAACCCATTATACTTCATTAAGCTGTCAAATTTATTGTAGTTTTCACTATTTCAGTTTTCAATATTGTTCACAAACACCTTAGTACCCCCATGAAGCACAAACACTCTTCCTTGCCTTGTCCAACAGGAATTCTTATAAAAACCGCGAGCTCTCTTAAAAATGCTGAAGGTTTCACTCGTAAGAAGTTCTGAAATCATTATCGTTGAACCTTTTAAGTTTCTCTTTAGATAGAACACCCGATCGCGAACCCACCGCTGAACAAAACTTACAGCAACAGCTCTCGGTGTTCTCGCAGTCGAATTCTTTCTTCCCAATCGGTAGCAGGAATTGATATCGGATTTTTTAACTGGAATGCCGATTTTCGTGGTCAATAATAGAACGATGGCCTCGCTGATATTTTGTGTTTTCTCGTCAATGCCATATACGAGTAATGTGTTTTAATAACTCGCAGCGCTTCCAAGATAGATTTTTTGAATATGGAAAATCTGTCTTCTAAATTGGATAATTCTCCTACCTTGGTTGTTAGGGACTTTAAGTTAGATTTACCACTATTTTTATCACCCAGCTCCTTTTTGAAATGTGATAGCTCTGACGTAAATTTGGCGGCCATGTCCTCTATACGTGCACTAAGCGATTGAAAATCCATGACTGGAGTTCCCTCAGGCTTTGAAGGTGTCCCACCAGACTCGCAACCCTTTCTGGACATTATTAACAATCAGGAAAATTACAACAATTTTATTACAAACCAATTTTTGAGGATGGTTTGTAACTCTTAGATCAGTGATTTAACTATTAGATTAATAAATTAGTTAGCTTTTCTCTTATAATTAAATATGAATAAAAAAATTAACTGGTACACAAAACGTAAAAATCAAAGTAGGCCTATGGTTATGAAATTCAGTATTCGGGCCTAATTTTGCATTCTAAAGAACTTTTTCTTATAAACTTTTATTATATCTTGCTTAGAAATACTACTTTACCTACTCATAAAATTTTGAAAATGGCTGGATGCCAAACGGTCAAATTTCAACTTCAAAATCTTTTGTAATTTTTACGTATAAATTCGCTCATCCCGGGACACATTGTATAAATTATAAATTTTATGGTATATTCCTTATTAAGTAAGGACTCTCATAACTTTATTGCAAAATCTAACGGCAGAAATATAAGAGAAAATGTATACTAGTATTGTCTTTCATAAAAGAAACCGATTTTGTTAAATATGTGGCAACAGTGCCAGCATCAAGCACATGAGTACTGAGCTGATGGAGTGTGTGCAGACCATAAATAATAAAATTAAAGAGAAGTGGAGGTTGCATATAAACCAATCTGAAAAATCTGGTAGCGTCCTCTTGCTTGGAAACGGAAACTGTTATAACTAACTTGACAGTGTGACGTGCCTAATACGACCAATGAAAATGTAGAAGGGCCTGGGGATATTACGGCGAGCGAATCACATTTATTTTAATAAGAAATTTCATAATTTTATTTAATCCATAATCAGTCGAAACAAAAGCTGTTCACTATTTAAATACCATGGAGAATATTAATTTTCAAAAATCGTAATTTTATTGTCACCAATAAAAAAGTTATATGGTTTTAAAGGCGACATTTTAAGTAATTTGAGAAAAAACATTAAAAAATGAATATCTTCGTAACAGTAACCCAAGGTTTTAAGGTTTCAAATGACCTCAAGTATATGTCAAAAAAATTTGTCGGTTTATGTGCCGAACACCCTGTATAAAAATTTGGAAATTTAAGGATTTTATGTAAAAAAAAAAACAAAAAAATTAGTTTTGCTATTTAAAAATAAAGAAATTTGAGGCATTTTATATAGAAAAATGCATTTTATCTACGTGGAAGTGTAAAAAACATTTAAGTAATTTAACTCATTTGGCCAAATAAATTTTAATGGATCGTTTTTTTTATATATAATTTGAACGCAAACTTGATCTTTAATTTAAGAAGAAATAAAAAAAGAAGATATTTTATGTATCTGTATTAGTTAATAATTTTACATATAATATGTTTTTTTTTAATAAAGACAAACAGATAAGGGAATAAAGAATATCTTTTAAAAAAAAAAAAGTTTAATATATTTTTTTTAATATATGAAGAAAGAAAGTAAATGTATGAAGTTATAAATGTTGCAAAAATTTATTTAAAAATGGAGAAAAGATCACTATTTGCAACCGTCTTAAAAACAATTTGATGTTAAAAACGCGTTATTGATTTATGATTATAGGTTAGGATTACATATAATAATAATAATAATAATAATGTTTATTTCAAAAAAATAATAATACAAAGTAACCTTCAGTTCAGACAAAATAAAATCTAATATTATTTGAACAGTATAGTGATTACAAGCTAGCAACAAATAACATTAACCAAACAATTGCTCAATATTAATATGAATGATCCAAGTTTTTATTCTATACTTGACCCTGACAAAAGGTTTATCTCTTAAATCAAGAGGCATCATATTATAAAATTTTGGAGCTATATAAATAAATTAACGATCTTTTAGTAAAAGTAAAATTTATTTTAGAAAAGGATAGAGGATTGTTACTTTGAAACCTGGTTGCCAAAGGCAATACTGGTCTACTTTTAGCTTCTTTATTATTACAAAGAAGTCTTGTAACTAAATTTACATAAATGTGATGCAGCTGAAAAACTCCTGCCTCATTAAACAAATCAGTTGATGGGTACAAATTAATTTAAATAAACAAACTTTCAGCAATGCTTTTTGAGCAACAACAAGAGGGTCAAGAACAGACCTATAAGAAGCACTTATACCATAACCAAGTACAGACTCCGCTAGAGTTTTATACAATGACAAGATTGTCTTTTTTAACCAAGAATGCCTTAATATGTAAAACTTATACAACAATTTACGTATTTTACCAATTATGTAATCAATATGTACATTCCATTTTAGTAAGTTGTCAAAAAATACTCCCAAATATTTTACACTATTGACACAATCAATTTTAGTGTTACACTGGTAAAAATTGTAATTTTGGCAATCAGAGTTATGAATTCTTAATGTAGTGTAACCTGGTAGACCAGAATTATTTTTGGCATAACACATAAACTTTGTTTTGTCGGTATTTAAAGTTAGCAGACTGAAATCAAACCAATTTTTTACCCTTGATATTAATGACTCAGCTTTATTTTTGACTCCCTCCCAACTGCTAATAATAATCTTCAATTATTAAGCATGTGTCATCGGCAAAACACACCACACTATCTTTTGGGACAACTAAAAAAAGACCATTGATGTACAGTGTAAATAAAAGAGACCCAAGCACAGTACCCTGAGGCACACCATACTCCACCGCACGTCCAGAACTCACTGTTTCATTAATTTTTACCTGCCGTTGCCTATTCTCTAAAAACGATTTTAATAATTGATATGGTAATCCAATTATACCCAGATCACTTAGACGTTTCAGCAAAATATGGTGGGACACAGTGTCAAAGGCTTTGGCTAAATCAATAAAAATGCCCATGCATTTCATACCCGAGTTTAAACCAGAGAAAATGTGGTTGGTTACCTTTGTAAGTGCATCCTCTGTACTGCAATTTTCCCTAAAGCCATACTGCTCATTAGATAACAAATGATATTTATTTATAAATTGAGTGAGTCGTAATTTTAGGCATTTTTCAATTAATTTACTAACTGAATTAGTAAGAGCAATCGGTCTACAATTAGACGGTTCTTCCCTACTACCAGCCTTGAAAAGAGGGATAATAATTGTTTTTTTTAAGAATATCAGGATAAATGCCAGATGAAAAAAATTGGTTTATTAAATAAGTCAAAGATTTTAAGAGAGGTTTATAATTTAGTTCAATTATTTCATTAGAAATATTATCAATAGTGCTAGAGGTTTTGTACTTTAATAAATTAACAATTTTTATAAGATCACTAGGCAGAATAGGATTTAAAAAGAAGTTACTGGTGGCCTTTATACTAGGAAAGTTGTAGTCATTAGAATTATTTATTTTGCTAGCCAAGTTAGACCCCACAGAACTAAAGAATTTATTAAACTCCTCAGCAATTAATGGATCAGTAGTAAGAGAATGGCCTGCTTTAATTTTAATATGTTTAATGTTATTATTGCCACCAGAAAAGTCTTCATTTGTACATCTTTTGATAGTCTGCCAGGACAACCTAGGATCTCTGAGTGAGAGGAAAAGAAGCCTTTAAAATAAGAAGCTCTAGCAACATTTAACACTTTAGTAAGCATTTTTCGATATTCTATAAATTGGGTTTTATAATCAATATTTAGAGGATTTAATGATAAACATTTCTTTAAATAATCCTGTCTTCTTATTGAATTCAAAATGCCCCTTGCTACCCAAGGTTTTAAAATTCTGTGCTTGCATTTGACATACTTCTCAGAACTACATAATTTAATATGGTTAGTTATTTTATTAATAAAATTTGAAGCACAAACATTTGGGCTTTTCTCACTCAAAACATCCTGACAGTTTTCAGAATTAAGTCTTAGACTAAGTTGAGACTTATCCAAATGTTTAATTAGTCTTGAACCAATGTTATTACCACTTAACAGAGGAATATTTAACAAGGTAGGGAATTGGTCTGAGTACCCTCCTCTCAAAACAACAGCTTCGGAGGTGAATTTTGACCTGACAAAAATGTGATTAAGACAAGTCAGACAATGACCCTGTTCCCTAGTACCAACATTAATTTGACTCAAAAATCCTTTTGATAACATTAAGTTTAAATAATTATTAACAATACTACACTTTTTATTTAAGAGATTCAAATTAATATCACCGCAGAAAATTTCTATTGCACATATTTGGCTATGGCTATGAAGATAATTCTCCAAGTTCAATAAAAAATCTAATTTTTCTATATTATGACAATGATAAAAGCCAGTAATACCAATATTAATACCATTTTTAACCAACACAGCCCTTAAGAAACTACAATCATTTACCTTTTTTATTTCAGCACTAACAAAAAACTTACTTCTTATGTAAAAAAACAAACACATCACACTTACTAACACAACTTTCATTATAGCAAAGGCGATATCCTGGAATTTTTTAAAATTTTGTGTTTTATGCTTAATATTATTAGTTTCTGATAATCCAATTATGTCAAAGTCTTTATTAAGGAATTAAAGATATGTTGTAAGGCTATTAAAGTTTTTACAGATACTGCGTACATTGATATGAATAATATTAAGATCACATTGTGATTTATTAAATATAGTAATATTAGTTAAATCATCATAATAATCAGTTTTATATTCAGAAACATCATCGCATAGAACATTTACAGCCATTTTATGTTTAGTAACTACAATTTTGTTTACGCACCTGTAGAAGCAACTTATTACTGTTTAAGTTCCCTAAAAATATCCTGAGAGTGGTACACACTAAGTATTTTAATGGGTTTGTCACCCTCTTTCATCCTAGCATAAATACATCCGTTTTTACTCCAAACAAAACTATACCCTACCTTTTTTAACTTATTAGCTTCCTGTAAAATATTTAATGAAATAGGAGTGAGATGTTCATTAACATAAATATTGTTAGCACCTTGGATCCTACACTTAACACCATTCAATGCACCAGCCGCTTTTTTCTTTTTCATTATCTGATTCTTTAATTCCCAGCTAGACAGAGTTACCAGAGTTAAGGGCTTGTCTTCCTTGGTTTTTTGCAACTTGACCAGGCTACTTGCATCCTCATTCAAGGAGCCGTCTATAACTTTCAGCACCTTCAAAACATTTCCCTTAACGACACTTTCATTTTGCTTCATATTATTACAGATTCCAGTTATGGCCAAATTATTGGCTATCTTTTTATGTTCTAAGTTAATCACAAAACCTGAAACAAAACTCGCATCACGTCTAAGAGCTATATTTTTTGTCCTGAGATCATCAACCAATTCTGAAAGAACTTGGGTTTTGATTTTCTCAGTTTCCAAGAGAGAATTCAAAAAGTTTAATGACTCCTTCATTTTTGAGATATTCGATCTTAGCTCCTTTACATAGCATAGTTAGCTCCAATATGCTGCCTTCCTCCTTACTACTATGCTGTTGTGGAATTATCTTTTTTACCGATGTGGATTGATTTTTATCTGAGTTGGTTTGCTTAAGTTTATCATTGCCACTATTAGCATGGCTTTCCAAACATCGAAAACAATTCCAAGATTTTTTTGCTTATAAAGAACCGTAGTTTCTACTTCTGTTATTTTTGCACAAGGAAGGTGGAACCAATCACTACAAATTCCACATTTCATTTTATAAACTGATTTACCAATTGTATTCTTACAAGCCTTGCATAAAATCGGCGGAGACATTTTGCGTTTAACGTTTAATTTTTGAAGATCCCTAAAGTAAAAATTCGATGTCGAGATCAAATCAATACAATGGAGCCAAGAATTTTCAAACACTTGGATTAATTCTATTGTTCATTAACAATGGTAACAATTGATTTGAAATAAAAAAGTATTACCCGAAGAGTAATTTATAATACGTCGCGTAATTTTAGGACTGTGGAACTGTTAATTTTCCACAACTTTTGATGTAAAACACAACACAATTAGATTTATATAACACACGAAAATTTAGCAAACACTGTAAAAATGAAAAATATGTGGTTTCCTTTTTTTTTTAGTTTTTAGTAATTTTTATTAAATTTTTTTAAAGTGTGAGTTACTTAATTGTAGTTTAAAATGATCCAAAACTTATTACACTGATTTAAAAAATGTATCTACAGGCCTGTTTAATATTATTTATAATATTTTCATTTTTTTTGTTTTTAAAACAAAAGATATTTTTAATGCAGCAATACCGTAACCAAAATTTAATAATTATACTGCTTTAAGATTTATATTTAATCTCTATTCTTTAATTTTTTATTGTCTGAAAAAACGACATTTTTATTTATATTATTTTTTTATATTGTATTCAGTAAAATACCTAAACATAACTTTAGTAGTAGGTAATAAAGTGTCCTAGGATTTTATAAAATCTTTTCTTTCCGAAAAATATTCCTGGCATTAAGGACAAATTACTAAGCATAAAATATGCATATAAAAAGATGCATTAGGAATCTCAATAACAGCATAATTTCGCAATTTTAATCAAACAAAATAACCAATTTAAATGTTTAAAAGGCCATAAAACAGTGGGGAGATATTTTATATTTAACATAAAACCGAAAAGAGACATTGTATTTAACTGCATTCAGCCATGGAATAAACTTAAGATATACTACTATACGGCCACTAATTTCCAATATTTACATTTTTATTATTATATTTTGCTAATTAAAGTGGTGAAAGCGGAAAATGACACTTTTAGTTTATTAAAACCACCGTATTTGGATGTGCATATGACTCAATTATTAGTACATATTTATAACTGATTTCAAGCATATCCTAATAAAAATCACATTTTTAACTCATTAGTGTATTTTTTCTGTAATAATTGTATGTTCTTTATTTCAGAATACTCTTAGCTGAGGACCAACAGACAATAGAAATATACATAGTGTTTTTAAAGAAAAGTCATATATTTTTACAGCTTGTAAAACGCAGAAAAAGAAGATTTATTTTAAGACTTAACTTTAAAAACACTCTGAATATACATATATGAGCTGAGAAGACTATAAAAATTAGGTAAGTTTCTAATAAAGAATATTTTACTGGAAGCAATATATAGAATTCCATCTATAGGTTATCGAGGCTCTCTTTCTAGCGTAATAGCATTGATTTATTGATAGCAACGAAACTGTTCGACCGTTCAGAATTAATCTCACAATTACTCATTAAAATCTAGCTTAAAGTAATTAAACGGAGGCCCGCAGAGTTGAATAGAGACCCTCCCATAAGGCCGTATGTACTCTTATATTTTAGATGGCCGCATCCGATAGCATCTGCGAGGTTATTTGAAAAATCGAGATGAAATTTTATATTATGTGGTGTATTCAGTCGGATAATTGTTTCCCTAATGCCATAGATGGTATGTTTTAAGAGGATGTGGCGTTTATTAATAAAATTTTATATTAATTAACTTTAGGCAATATAAAACAATAGAATGACTAAATTGATTGGGGCAAAATAAATAATTTTGTCTAAGAAAAATGAATTAAATATACATAATACAATTAAATTTTGAAACGTTGCGTTTGAACTTCATTTGCGAAATATCAAGAATTTATGGCACTGCTGAGGTTGCATCGCATAGTCAGCTCATGTTGATACTTTAAGTGTGTTACGACACATGTTTTCTAGGTGATATATGTTGACCAAGGCTAAACAGGACATCTCGGTTAATTTCCAGAGAGATATTAGGTACCATTCCGGTATTTCTTGGATAATCTCAGCCTCTGGTTTTCCAGAAATATCCCGTCAAGGCGTTAGGTCACAAGCCAAGTTTAGGGTAAATCGAAAAGCAACAAATTACAATAATTATTTATTAAATGCCCTCGAATTTATTAGTGATGCTAATATAATTTCAAACTTTTTAATACTTTCTGATTCACAATCAGTTTTGCAATCACTGAAAAATGGACACAATTTTAAACACCCAGTTATTTTTAAGATTCGAGAGGCTATCAGTAATCTTGATAAACATAATACTAAGGTAGCATTCATTTGGTTAAAAGGACACACAGGATTGCTAGGAAATGAACTGGCAGATAAAGAAGCCAAGGAAACAATTAAGGCAGATAGGATTCTTTCCAAAGTACACTTTAGTGATATAGTTCCAATTATCCGAAAGAGGTCTTCAGAAACTTAGAAAAGAAAATATCTTGCATATTTAGCAAATACTTTAAATAAATTCACTTTAATAAAAGCGTCCCTTAGCAGTTATAGTATGGTTTCCAAATGTAACTTTCGAAGATATTTGACAACACCTTTCTTCAGATTTCTAGTGGGTCATGGTAATTTTAATAAATATTTGCATAAATTAGGAATAAATGACTCTTATATATGTAATTGTGACAACCAGTCAATTGATGATTTGAACCATATTTTATTTGAATGTAAAAATAATATTGACGCAGTGATGTTTCTGCATAATAAATTGAAAGAGCTTGGCTTGCTTCCTATGTGTAATACTTCACTTATGGCAAACGTAATTGCGGACGATAGAATGGAGTCTAGTTTCATGAAATTTTTGAAATTGTCCAAAAGAAAAATATAACTTGAACGTATATGCACTAGTTAATAATTTTAGTTATTTGGAGATCCCTTTGTTTTTTCCCTATTGTTTACCTACCTATCCGAGCCCCCTATGTTCTGTCTTTTAAAAAATGTCCTGCATTGGCTCCAGGACGAGAAGCGTGTGACCCTGTCTAAGATTCCTAGTATTTATCTTGCTTGCACTATTCCCTTTTTTATACTCTTATTAGATGCAATGTCATACTACCCAATAATTTTTTAAATACTATTTTAGCAACCTGTTCTATTACGAATGAGTTCCTATATTGGAACACGTGGCTAAATATGCCAAGCACAAGGCCAAAAAACGAAAAAAAAACAATAATTATAATTTAAAAACTTAGTTACCAACTCCTTATACAAAGTAATAGTAGATCACTTATTAACTAAAAAAGTCAATTTCGCCAGGAGCATTTTAAGCTTTATAATTTTAAGGTATGAATTGTCATAGTTTTCGATATTCGTGGGCAAATTTGTAAATTTTATTAAGTGTTTGATAAGAACTAAGGTGAGCATTCGGGTCATATTACATCTATTGACCCCGATAAAGTCTGCACGATTTATTGTATAATAATTATGTTCATCTGAAAGTTGTCATCTTTTTTAACTTTTTTACATATTCAGACAGCTTTTGATCTTTGCTGAATCTGAGTTAATTTTTTTAGTTTACAGACATCATCCATAAAACACGTAACATGGATAAAACCGCTGTATAATGATTACATTTTAAGATTAGTCTCATTTGATCTAATCTATATTTTTTTTAGGTTAATTAATCTTGTATCGTTTGTAGAGCAACATTTTGTACGCAGCGACAAATTTTTACCTATTCTTGTCAAGAAACCAACATTTTTGATGGCATGTGAAATTGTGATCAAGTATTTAATTGCGCGTTCATGTTTTACCCATTTACAGTTATTCCCATATCGTCAACAATAACCAAATCCACCCTAGACATTTTGCCAAAAATACGAAATGCATTTGAAATCAATTTATTGTCGCAGAGCCAGGAAAATCAATTATTTAGTTTAATGCTCATGTCCTGTTGTATCTCAAGATCCCACCCACTTCACACAACATTGTGCAAATAGCAACACTTTTAAATTACATATACCATATCATTAAGAGCCTAAAACCATTCCTTATGACACATCATATTTAATATTATTAATATTGACAGGTGCGCTATTTTTATACACTTATTAAACTTAATCAGTCTATTTAGAAGTAATACCGAAACCACTTTGAAAACATAATTTCTATCTCCCTTTATGTTCTTATGGTGCCGTATCAGGTGCTGAGCTATCTTCCGTAAATCTAAAGAGCTATTCTGAACTTCGAATTCTATTTCACTCTCTGAGATTCCATAACCACGAGTTTAGTTTGCGGATGGCGTTTGCTCTATTTAAGACCAGAGCATACAATAGTATGGACTATATGTAACACTTCATAACTAACTATTTAATAAACTGTAAACTCTCAACTCCCAAATGCTCTAATGTTTTATCAATATCTACCTACTCACTGTTTTAAATCAGGACTCTACAAAGATATATCAGTTCTCAATATAGTATTAATAATATCTCAAAACAATCACCAATAGCATAAGTCACAACACATAAAAACTACTTTAAAATACTAGTGTTCCCTTTACCAATATTTTTTAGGTATTTAAGTATTTCTTTCATTCTTGCCATGGAAATTTTAATTGATTTTGTACAGGAGTTCCTGTAAAATCAGTTAGCCCATTAGCAGCTTGAATAGCTTCAATATTTTGTTCAATACCATTAACAAAATATTTATTGAATCTTTGTGCAATGTCATTTTCCTGTGTGCATGTGATACCGTTAAAAATTATTTCATTGAGCAAGTTTTGGTTCTTTCCGGGATTCAAGTTTATCCAGAGTTTCTGTGGATTATTTTTATTCGAATACATCCATTGTACGTAAAGTCTCTCATCATTTATATTTATTTTGTTAGCAATAATATTTCTTAGATTCTTATATTCATTTCTTATGATCACTATTTTCCATTGCAGCCTTTTTGTCGGTCCTATTGCTGCATTGAACATTTGGGCACATACTGTCAAAAATATTTCAAATATTCCCAACAAAACTATTAGCTAGTAAGTTGACACATGTATAATTTTTATTCCAATTGGTTGTACACACTTGTTCCTCAAGTTTATCACGTTTATAATTTTTAACCTATCTAGTTGGTTTCTTTATTATTTGAATAAATCTACTATTTACAATTTTGTTATCACAATTTTTCCAAACTAAAATTTTTATATAATAATGTTATTACCATCAAAATCATTAACTTGTACTCAGTAATATTCAAAAATCTTTATTCTGAGGTGAATGAAACAATACTGAACACAAATATTTAATGCCATTCATAGACAGCTCAATAGACAACAACCAAACATAACCTCCATCAGAAACTACAGTGTTACCTTCCTGTTAATAGTTAAAAAAATTGTTTTTTATAACTTCGACCCATCAATGGTCAGCTCACATGGTTCAATTTCAGGCGTTAGATGAGTCTCGCTCAATAGTAAGATTTTGGACTTATAATTAATTCCTAATAAGACAGTGTTATCACCATATCCGTACAACAAAGCTTAAAACACCTTCGAATCCCATGTTCGTTAATAACAGGTCGACGAAACAATGCATGCAATGCATGGAATTTTCGATTGTATTGATTGCATCGTATTAATATCGCATAAGAGGTTTTAAGGAATAATTATACTAAATCTTAAATTAAACCGTTAAATAAAGTCATGAAATTAAAATGAAATGTGAAAGACTTTATTATTTTTCCTAATTTTGTGTTTTGAACTAGGTAATAAAAATATAAAGTCAGGAATATCTAGATAGATTTTAAAGAGTGAGTGAGAGGATAAAAGGTAAAAGAATATAATTACCATAATAACTATTCATAAGAAAAATTAAAGTTAAAAAATTAAAATAGCTTTAAAAGAAATTAATGAAAAGAATAATAGAAAATAGATTTAAATTTTCAGCTGCTTAAATTACATAAAAACATAAATGTAATTGAGGAACATTCAGCAAGAAACCATCTTAAAAAAAAGCGTGATCAGATGAACGGAGAAAATAGAATAGTTACAATTTTCTTTATGACTACAAATTGAATAGAAACGAGAAAATTTTAAAAATATTTCGAAAAAAGTTGTTAAAAAAAAAAGTAAGAAAGACGAAAAATAAAACCAAAAATACAGTTTTTTTAACACGCTTCATTAAGTATCCATAGTTCCTATTTATAGCTATTATTTAATACAAGCTTTCACAAAAAATATTAAGCAAAATAAAAAATCACTTCTTTTTCCTGTAAATAATCCTAAATTTAAAGAAAAAAAGTCTTTCTAAGCCTACATGACACGTAGACTATAATTCATGTTTAGCCCTGGAGGCGTCTTCATATTTAGCAATACTCATACGCGCGCATACTATAATGTCTAAGATTTCCTAAGATACAGGTGCACTAAACAAAGTAGTAAATAATCTGTGTTTATTGAGCCTAACGTCCACTATATTTAAGGCATTATCAGATTAAAATACAATAATTTACCTGCTTTATTTGCGGAATGCACAGCTTGCACGACCGCTGCTATAGAAACCAGGCCAAAAATCTACATGCATGGGGATATCGTGGAGTTTGTTAAAGCCAAATTAATGAATAATGTTATTCCGATTTTTTTTGACTGAATCATATTTTCAGTTGTTATTATATTTGTTGATTAGTATTAGAATTTAGTATTTGACTACTTAAAACCTAATTGATGATCTCTTATACAGTGAAGGACAAAAGTATTGGCACACCATAAATTTTTAAAGTAATTTATTAATGTTTACTATATTTATGTAACCCAATAATAACTATCTAACTAAAAACATATAAAAGATTTAGTACAATAATAATAATGAAAAATAAAACAAATTTCCTTAAGCATAACGAGAGCATAACAAAAAAATAAAAATTACATTCTATTTAAAATGGACATAACTATTGGCACACCAAATAAAAATATAATTTAATACCAGTTCTAATATTTTGTAGGACCTCCTTTTCTTTTTATAATATGAGTGAGCCTCCTTTTCATTGAATGGACCACCTTTTGCATATAGGAAGGCTCAAAACTATTCCATTCTTGCAGCAAAACACGTTTAAGCTCTTCCTTACTGGAAATATGGTGTTTCCTTATTCGGTTTCCTAGCTCACTCCGAAGATTTTCGGTCGGGTTGACATCTGGAGATTGAGGAGGTGTATTTAAAGTATGAGGGACATTAAACGCAACCCAGTGCTTGACTATATAGGCTGTATGTTTCGGATCGTTGTCCTGTTGAAAGTAATAATCATTAGCCAAATTAAGTTTTTCCGCACTAGCCCTTAAGTTTTTTTATAGAATATTTAAATATACATTTTTGTCCATAATACCATCTATAAAAACCAGAATTCCGACCCCTCCCGATGACACTCCTAGTACACTGCCACCACCATGTTCCACAGTCTTATGCAGTTTTTGTGCATCTAGTTCACAATTGGGCTTACACAGGGCTCTACACAGTCACTTTCCCATCTGAATGAAAAATGTTGAATTTACTTTCATCAGAGAATATTACTTTGTCCCAAAATATATAATCTTGATGAAAGTGTGCATTCGCAAATTCAAGACGCTTTTTTTGGTTAACCTTATTAATAAATGGTTTATTCCGAGCTACTCTGGCACTATATCCAGCCCTATGAAGAACTCTTCGTACTGTTTTTGAGCTCACGTTGATGCTATCTTCTTTTGTCAATATAGCCGCAATTTCAGAAGCGCTAGTTCGAGAATTTAGCTTAATTTTATTGACAATTTTTCTTTCTTGCCTCTCCGTTAACTTTGGCGGACGTCCAGTTCTAGGCTTATTTTTGAAATTTTCTGCAGTTTCAAACCTTTTTAAGACACTACGCATCGTAAATCGACTTTTCTTCACAATTTGGGCAATCGCCGAATACGATTTACCGTATTTTCGCTGCTGTATAATTATTTTTCGCTCGGATTCCGTCGTTTCTTGGCCTTTGCGACCCATATTTGCAATGTATGCACTTAAAATAAGCACTAAACCTAAAGAAATATTTTACTTTATATAAATATTCTGTTAAAGAATGTAAAAAAAAACTGCTTCAAAATTCTCACATACAAGGCACCTATTTTTAAACACTTTGTAAACATGTGTGCCAATACTTTTGTACATGGCATTTTTGATAGAATTTTAATATGGGTTTTTTGGTAAAGCCTTTATTTATTAAATTTGTATTAAATATTAAGAAACGAATGCTCTTGGGTATACGCTTTAAATTAGAAAATATTTAAATGTAATAGGTCTAGTAGCTTAAGAGGACAGATACGAATTTTAATAAAAATCAATATGTGCCAATACATTTGTCCCTCACTGTATATCATAGCAATATTGGAATATTAGGCTCATTTACTTTCATAGTTTTTAATTTAATTTTTAAATTTGCCTAATACACTTCATCATTCCTTATTGTAATTTTTTCAATATTAAAAATATATTTTTCATTCTTAACAAAATCTTAAGATATTTCTATGTCCTGAAATTTTTTGTTATGTTTATGCATAACTAAAACGACTATTATGACACTTTTTTATATTCTCTGATATCACCGCACACTGAGAATCTTTTTTTTCATTTTCATAAAACGTCTTGTCTTTTACAAAAAAAGGATTCAGTCTTTTGACAGCATCGGAGCATACTCGATAAACAGTTGACAATATCGCAGTTCAGTGTATTATATTAGGCTTTTATAAAACCGATATTTATTTTTATCGGATCGAATATTTCTATCTCACTTCATGTCTTTAGGAGATGCTCCTCTGAACCTTTACATCAAATTTAGAATCCTTGTGAGCCCTACATAATACATGCCAAGTATTTTTAGTAAAATAATATATTTATGATACAGTGTTCCGCAAGTAAAGTTTCGCATAAATTCGATAAAAAATAGAGACATGATTTTTTGAGAAAACGCTCTGACTCGTCGATTTTTATTTTAAGTTGTCACATCATTTCACATAAATTTTTGCATACAGGATGGAACAAACAAAAAATCTAATACTATTTTTCTTCTAAATCTTCTACATTGTTTGGCTTCTCAATATAAAATTTACTTTTCAGGTATCCCCATAGAAAATAGTCGCAGGGATTTAGGTCTGGTGATCTGACCGGCCACTCTATTGGCCCTCTTCGTCTTCCTGGGAACACTGTATCCAAGTAATTACGGACATCTCGAAAGAAATGTGGTGGTGCGCCCTCTTGCTGAAACCACAAATTATCTGTCGGGGCAGCAGGGTTTTGTTCGTCTAGGTATAGAGCAGCCAAAGCAGGGATAAGATCTTCTTGAAGAAAATTCAAATAGCGTTGTCCTGTTAAGTTTTCTTTGAAAAAGTATGGCCCTGTTACTTTATTTTCCACGATACCAGGCCAAATATAATAGATTTACGGTACTAGGTACGTAGCCTCAGTTGCCCATTCTGGATTTGACACTGACCAGTACCGACAATTTTGCCAATTTACGACACCGTTTAAACAAAAATTTGCTTCATCCGAAAACAAAATTCGTAACACAAACTGACGGTTATTATTGCAAATGTTTATAATTTTCTCGCAAAATTGGTTTCTTCGATCAGGATCATCCTCATTTAGTTCGTGTAGTAGTCTAATTTTACAAGGGTGGTATTCATTTGTATTTTTAAGATGCGTCTTATTGACGTTCCGGCTACATTATTATCAACTGAAATTTGTGAAGTTGCATTGTTTGAATTTTCTTCGACGGAGAGCAGAACGTTTAATTTTGTTTCTTCAGAAATTTTTGGACGACCTGATTTTGGTAAATCCCCAACATGACCTTGTCGCGTCTTAGGGCCGTAGTGGCATAGTGACATATTTCCGGACATGGGTTCCTATACTCAAATGGATTCTACTGTTGCACTGAACCACCCCTAGAAGTTTGATCCCATAGTTCTGAAACACACTGTATATTGCAATGCAAAACAATAATTTTATAAAAGTCACAAAAGTATAAATAAATGTACACCTAGATTAAAATCTGTGTGTGTACAAACCAAAAGTAATTAAGAAAAGAATATATATAATTCACAATTTACTTAAAGTTGTATACTATATACCAAATATACTACATACTATATTATACTATATACTAACTATATTAAAACCAAGGAATGAACTAAAATAAACTAATGATTTAAAACGCCCTAGTATACCCTAAAAACACCAAAAGTTATCGGCTAATCTTTAAGCAATATCGCGGTTTCATGATGTGTCAATAAGTTCAACACTGTCAAGTAAATATAAGATCTCTATTTCCTGAATATATATTGTGTCGTCCTTAATATTTGGAAAAGATGCTGGTCTAAAACTATTAATTAAATTTAAAATTATTATGAGCTTTATATGTGAGCGCTAAATTATTATAATAAAATTATATAAATTAGTAATAAATATAAAAACATTAATGGGCTTTGGAACACTTTCTAATAAAGAAAAAAATATTTATTAAAAAACTGCTTGCAAAAAAAAGCCAAACATATATGCTAATCACTTGGCAGTAGCGGCGTTAATTGTGTTTCAAGTTTGTGATCTCAGTTGTCAAGATAAGAATATCATAAATGTCTACCTGTAATGTTATTTGTGAGCCTAACTTGACTTTAAGCTAAAAACTAAATTTTTATGTTATTTTACATAAATAACACAAAAATTAGGGAATTTGAGAATACTATACAGGGTGTCCTATTTGGTATGTGTGACTATTGCTATTCTATATGAGATACGAAATAGGCAGCTAAATTAGAACAAACTTTCCAATTTTAATGCTTGTTCTAAATCTTTTTACAACGTTGCAACATTAATTACCTAGTCTCATAATTTTTTGCGCTTTACAAAACTTTCCCTTTCATTATTTCTATGACGTTTGGTATCTTGGCAACGGCTATCCACTTAATTTTTTTAAATACGGACCTGCATTTTTTATAACTTATTTTAAAAGCATTTTTTATTCCCTTTAAAATGATATATTGCTTTTATATATTTGTCAACGTTTTAATTTATTCATGACCATCATCCGAATTTTTTCCTTAAGGCAAGTCTGATTTTTTAAAAATTGTCACTTAATTACTTATTTATACGGTAAAAAGTTTATCTTTTTGCCGCATTCTTGTTACCTAAAAGATATGTAAACGCTAAAATAATATAAAAGTGGGAATATTAATAATAATTTCATTTAAGACATAAAATAACTTGGTTTTTGAAATAACCTTTAAAGAGCGTTCAATTTGTTTAGCTGTAAGAAATTTATTATCCTCTATCGTTGGACTTAGGGTAATCAACATTTTCATCAAGAAACGGCTTTTCAAGAGAGATTCGGCACAAATGTTTGGCTGGGAATACTCGACACACGAGTAGTTGAATCTTTTTTTTCAATGAACATTTAACTGGACATTCTCTGCAAGATCTTTTGGATGATATCCCTCTTGGTGTTATAAGAAACTTTAAATATTTTCAACATGACGTTGCACCTGCACATCGAGATTTGTTAAAGCACATCGTTGGATTGGTAATAACGGTTCTATATATTGGCCCGCAAGATCGCCTAATAGAACCAAGAACACCCATGGTTTTTTTCATATGAGGTTTTATTAGGAACCAGGATTATTAACTACGCCTCAAAATTTAGAGTACCACCTTAGTTTAAAAATAAGAGAAGCGTGCAATAAAATTTCAATTTAACATTCAAAGAAAAATTGTCCCCAATGCGCAAAAATGCTTACAAATAAAATAATAAATGTCAAAAAAATAATTTAAAAAAATGGTGGTAAAAAAAAATAATGGTGGTCATTTCAAACATTTAAATTAATAGTAATTTATTTCATAATTGAACCCTATGCAAACGTTGTAACCGCCAAATATTGTTTTGTTGGGAAATCGAAAAAAACGAAAAATAACCGATTGCTGAATCAAATGAATTTAATATATGGCTAATATCAATAACACTAAAGAACTTAACCATAGAGAGGCATTGCAGACTTGACCACATACAGAATTCGGATTTACGAGAATATTTTCCTTATTTCAATAAAACAACATTGTATATCCACGTCGGTTACAACATTGTTTTAGGGAAATAAGGCTGTTACAACGTTGTTTTAGGATTAAAAATAAAGTTAAAGTTAAAGTGAAAAAATAATTTTTATTTTGCATGTCAATCAAAAATAAAACGAAACTACATATTTTCAGGCACCGGTTTTATTATTATGATAGAAATTGATATATTTTAATGGAATATAATCACACATATGTAATAAGTTGGCAAGTTTCTCTTTTTTGATTAGAAGAGGTTCATGATAGGCCTCCCGTAGGTCATTCAGAGATACTTCAACCATCGTTTTCTTGGGTGATTTAAGCGAATACGACATCCATGGTTGAATTATGTTATCGGATTTTCTTATCCGGATACTGTTCGAGTCATCCAATGTTATTTGAATACACACTCCCTGTGTTATTTTGCATTTAGGATCCTTCCAAATTGAATTTTCTGCATTAGTAAAATCTTTAAAAAATGTCTAATGCATGTAAATAACTGTGAAGGAATTGTTTACTTTTGATTTGGCGATCACATCTGCCCACTGGAATGGAACATAAACCGAGGAAAGTTTTTTGACCCTTTCAATCTGAGCAAAGTCTCTATCACAGGGTAAAAAGCTATGTCCACTAATCAAAAACTTTTGCTTCACCTGGGTAAAATATGTTTCTTTCAGTAATAGTCCAAACAATGTTATTATCTTCCAATTGTTATTTTGTCCTACGCATCGGTCTGACCAAACCACAAGTTTTCTTTCCTGCCCTCGACTAAGACGACTGAAATTTTGGGTGACATAAAATAGTAATGCCCATGCAATCTCAGTAGAACCTCGATATGCTATTACTTCATGCCATAACATCATTGTAGCTATACTATTTTCCATGTTATTAACACAATAGTTATAGGTAGAAAATTGCCTCTGATAGAAAATGGACGAATAATTTAGGTTTGGGCAAAAAAGTACTTGCTGCAAATCTGTGCATAAAACCAAATAATTAGGATTTATCTTAGCCATTTCGGTATCTTGTCTTAATGCCTGATAGCCTGTTTCTGCTCGCATGTGATGGATTTTACTTTCATTTTCGATTTCCCTTATTTCGTGGTTATCGTTCGTTGAGCAAAGTTTCATGAACAGCTTGTCACAGTATGAACAGGTGTCTGATCTGGGAAGTCCAAAACGTAGGTTAAATTTACTTTTAAATATATCATGATAAGTCCTTAATGAGACTTTACTTTGTGGGTATTTTTCCAAGAACAGTCTATACATTTTTGAGATGCTCAAATCAGCTTGGAGGCAGTTCTTTGTGGATGCATTTCTGCTATAATGATTTTCCTGCTGTGGAAATGAATTAATATGTTCACATATTTTCTCTGCATCTGTTAGCTTTAGTTTTTTTGGGCGATTCATATGCTTTCCACGTTGGTCATTTATATTTGCACCAGATTTTATTTTATCCACAAGGCACTGAAGTCGTCTCTGGGTGATTGAGAATATATAAGAAACTATTGATTTGCATACGGGTATATTATTTATGGCGTATTTGACAGTGGTTTGGCGGCGGGATATTGCCTCCTCAACCCTCCTTCTCTTCGGCTCTTGAATAGAAATAATTTGTGATAGGTATTGTGATTGACTATCATAACTTAGCTGCCTGAAATTTTGGAATAATATTTGGTGCTTTTCTATTAATAATTCCGCAGAGCATTCATTAAGCGACTGAGAACACTTGCATACACGTCTCTAAAAATTAACACTGTTACTGAATTTTAAATGGTAGGTACTTTAAATTAACTTACTTCATCTGGGCGTTTTAAAGCTTCTTTAGAGACATTTCTAGATGAAACGTAAGCGTCTCCACTGTCTCTGCACCGTTTTCTGGCATTCTGCTTCCAATTGTCAATCTGCATCTTTCGCCTTTTTCCCCTATTAATCTGTGTCATCACAGAGCTTGTCAAAGAAACATCCATTTCGGCTTATAACAATGAACAGCGCACCTAACACACGTATTAATAAAACACGTGTCTGAAACTTTAAAACGTTGGCGGCACATACAACGTTGTTCCACAGAACGAATGAATTAGACTAATTAAAATGGCGCCTAAAAACCACCAGAAAATTGTCCTATGTCCCCACTACTTTGTCGACGGATTATTTAGGTCGCATACAACGTTGTTCCAGCATAGGGTTAAATTATGTACATATTATTAAATAGCCTTTATTTATTTTAAATAAGTTCTGGTTTTATTTTTGTTCATTATTAGATCGTTTGTTAAAAATACATTTATTATATAGTTAGTCAGATCAATGCTGTAATATTTATTTTATTTAAATACCTCCTTTTGATATTGATGTTTAACATGTAGTAGCAATAATGTTATTCAGCAGATGATTAATAAATTAATAAATTTGATGACAGCTAAACAAATTGTACACTCTTAAAAGGTTATTTGAAAAACTAAGTTTAAATTCCTGATGATGGCTATTAATACGTCGTAACGTTGAGAAACATGTGAATGAGAAACATCATTTTAAAGGGAATAAAAAATGCTTTTAAAATAGGTTATATAAAAAATGCAGGTCCGTATTTAAAAAAAGAAGTTGATACAAAAAGTTATAAAAAGGTGAATTTTTGTGGAGCACAAAAAATTATAAAACTTTGTAATTAAAAGTAAATTTCTAAAATCAATAGTTTTAGATATAAAAATAAAAATATAATTTGGCGTTTTTTATAAATCACCCTGTCACTCACGAACTAAAAAACATTTTGCATTCGCTGTATAAGGATTTAGAATAAACATCAAAATTGGCAACTTTTTTCTAATTTAACCGCCCTCGTATCTCATATAATTTCGGAAATAGCAATAGTCGCACATGGCAAATAGGACACCCTGTATAGAAAGTAGAAGTTATTATAATTTTTGTGCTTGCAATTAAAGCAAGGTAATTTTGCATAACGTTACAACTGATAAGGCTTAATACTAAAATAGTTTTTAATAAACTTGTTTGCTATCATTAGGCAAAATCACAGATTATTTCGCGGTATAATTTTTCTCTAGACACAAGTCTGTAAAAAAATTCCGAACTGAAACCTTAAATCAAAAGTAAAATTACTTCGAGAGTCATACGTTGGGCGCCAAAATGTGCGACTAAATATAAAATACTATAAATTACCGAGTTATTCCAGTACATACATAAAAATTAGTAAACAAAAATTATTATTACAACATAAAAGTTGCCTTTTATCGCTCTAATACCACAATTAAGTCCTTCATTAAAATTTAAATTCAGCTGACAATCCCAGTCGCCTTACCTAAAAGCAAAACGGCATTAAACTGCGGCAACAGCAGGAGTCAGACTATAATTAATAGTAATTACCTTTTCCATGATCTATTTTTGCACCTGTACTAAGCTAGGCACTAAATAACCATATATCAATTGAGGATTTTTAATTGACTGTTACAAACCAAGAAACTGATCCTGCGAGGTATAAAGAAGATAATTCTACGGCGAATAAATCTTCTCTATCTTCGGACTTGAAGATAACTACTTGAAGGCATCGCGCATCGGTTCCGCTTTATAATTAGAGTATAAGAAAAATTTACATTTCTTATAATTCTGTTTTTTAGAAATAAATTTGTTAAAGGATGAATCTTATAGTATTTCTTGATAGTATCCTTTCTGAGTTTTAATATAAAATTGTGTATTTAATCTGAGCTGCTAAAAAATTTCCACTTTCATTTGAAGTCTGTTAAGATATTTAAAAAATTATAATACAAGGTGATTTTAGGATGTGATATGTTGTAAAAAGTTGTTATTTGATATAAAATTTTGGTGTCCACCTACAGTTGAATCAAATACCTTGAAAAATTCAATCTATGGCAATCAAGAATATTGTGAAAAAATAAAATGTGATGAAGGTAAAATGAAAATTCCGCAGTTTTCCACCACTAATTTATTGAACATCATTCAGTTTTTGAAAATTAAAGACATGTTTTGTACACAGCGGTATCCATCATCAGGAGATAAAAAGTTTAAAATCGGTACCAGTTATCCATCCCAGGGTTTGAGTTCATGTAAAAAAAATTTTTTCTTGATTATTTCTAATTTTATTTATTTACATTCTGTTTTTGACAAGGATAAATAGAGTCGTCAATAATTGGAAGTCGTCAATATAGTAAGTATAGCTTATACAGGGTATTACAAAATTCTCTAAATCTCTCTTCATTAACAAATTGCCATTATGCATCAATTCTTCTAAAAATTTGCATGTCTCTCTCTTTGCGTAATGGTGTAAATCCAATTTTAGGGAAAGATTTAAGGAAGCTTACCCTTCTGATGGCCTGTACCTTATGTTTCCAATAAGAAATTTAAAAATCTAAACACCATCTAGTTAGCCATGAAAAAATATAAATTTGTTGTCTCTTGCATTTTTTTGATATAATTAAGCGTTTTGGAAAAAAATCGGTGATAAAGGAAAGGGAGTATTATTAAACCCGATTAATCTATTAAATTAGAAAAAACCGAATGGGCAGTGACTGTTTTATTTTTTTATCAAATCAAGTTAATTTTATCCAACAATGCAATGAATATTTATTATAGAATTTTTCAAAAATAATTAGATGGTGTTCTACATTTTCAAGTTTCTTATTAGAACCATAAGATATGGGCCATCAAAAGGATAAGCCTCCCTGAATCCTTTCCTAAAATTGAAAACCAACATAAATTTAACTCCAACAATACGCTCTTAAAATATTTGCACCGAATTTCGTAACACCCTGTATGACGGGAATTTAAAAACTGAATGATGCTTAATAAATAAATAGAGGGAGACTGCAGGATTTTCATTTTACCTTAATTTACGACTCCACTGCAAGTATGGACTATTTCTTCACTATTAACATATAATGGCCTATGACTTTTAAATTATGCCTCCCGTCTGTAGTTAATTAAAATATGGTTAAAAAAATAGTTTAACGTCTTCCGGAATCTTGTTGGAATGTAATTTGCGATAGAATGTAATTAATTGACTTTTAAGCACTAATTTGGCATAAATAGATCATAGTCTGAGGTCCAGAAATTATGGTCCAGTGATATAAAGTTATATTGGTTTAAATATTTTGTAAATGTAATAACTCAGGGCGATCCAGAATCCTTATAGAAAGTGAATTGCTTAGTAGAATATAAACAATGGACTTTTAACCTCTGATTCGGCATAAATAACCGACTGAGGTACAAAAATCGTTGCCGTATATTATTAAATTATGCTTTGCACTCATAGCTTAAAATACCCTTGAATAATATTAATTCAAGATGATACAGAATTTTCTTCGAAAGCGAGATGCAGTAGAAAAATGCATTTTTATATATAACTCGACAATTGAGCTCCAAATCAAAGAAATTGATGATAGGTGTAAAACAATGCATACTATAATGAGGCGTCACAATTACTCAAAATAAAATATAGTAAAAACATAAAGAATTAATTATTTTAACTTTAATTTATTAACATATTTACCGGAAGATCCGGCACTATTACTGATGGAAATTAAACAGAAACTATGAAGTTAAAAAAATAATGAAAACAATGATTTCTCGATTTAAAGTCGACTTGTAGCTGACTTAGGCTGGACGCACACAGAAAGAGCAAGACAGTTTTAGTTAAAAACGTTTTTGACTAAAATTTTTCCATGTTGTTGTTCCCATGCAAATTAAATGAGTCGACACACACTGGTTAGTCGTGTGCCTTAAGGCACTGTTAGGCTCATTCCGTCATAGTTAGGCTGCTCGACGTCGATCGCTGGATCCTCGTTTTGGGTTAAAACATTGTGCACAGAATTGTTTGCTTTCAGTTTATTGTTGGATGGCTGCACGAGCAGTGCGAATTAGTACGTGTTATTTACCTTTTAATTATGGAAGTGGACGCAGAAAAACTTATTGTCTTAGTAGAGGCTAGACCACCTTTATACAACTACCAACTAAAAGATCACCATAATTGGGACTTGATAGATAAAATTATGGGAGGACATTTCAGTAGATATGAAAGCAACAGGTAAAAAAATATAACAAAGTAAACTTGAACGGTTTATTATTACTATAAAGGTGACAACTTAAGGGGGCACACTATAATATATATATATATACTCATAACGCAAAACGTATGCGTTTAATTCAATATTTATTCATTTATAAAAGCAAATTTGTTTTGCCATGGTACAGACCCTTCTGGCGCATTAAAGTATTGCATAAATGCATTACGTGTTCTCAGAGCAGCGTTTGAAGCTCTTCTCCAGTTAGGTTGTTTCGGCAGCTGGTTTCTTTCGTCTTGTTCAAGTTATAACAATTCTTCATGAATATCATTAACACTACCTTCCCTTGCTCAAATCATGTTATGAAGTACACAGCCGGCTAATGTAACCAATTCTACTTTTTCTGGAGAAAGTAACATAGTAGTTCAAATACGCGAAACTTTTTTGTCAACAATCCAAAGGCACATTCGACTATTCGACGAGCTCTTGAATGACGGTAGTCGTATATACGTTTATCAATAGTCAAAGGGTCTCATTAAATGTTTTGAAAGGGGATATGGTTCGTCTCCAATGAAAACAAAAGGATATTGTATATTATTAATACTTTCCGACATTTTTCGGGACTGTGGATTATTTAACTCATCCCTGAGAAATAATTTTCTAAAATTTGATTCACTAAAAACTCCACTATCACTGTATTTCGACCAAAATCACCAACATCGACTGCTATAAACCTTACATCAGCATCTACAACTGAATCTTGAAGAATAATGGAATTAAAATGTTGGCACTGCATTCGAAAATGCTTCCCATCTATAGATCGTAAGCAATTGGGATAGTTCCAAAGTTGCTCAAATTTTCTCGCAATTGCTAACCATTTGTCTGTTGTAGAAGTAGTCATATAAATTGGTGACAAATTATCCCAAATCGCCTTGCATGTCTCCATTACTGTTTGTCCTATAGTCGTTGCCCCAACTCGAAAGTAATAATGAAACGATTGAAGAATGAACGATTTGAAGTGCTCACCGGTCGCGAGAAATTTGAAAAAAAATTAAATTTTTATTTCTATTAGTTGCAGATTACAAATTAAAATGAAATTCATTGCGAAATTCATATGCACGACAGATACGAGAAATGAAAAATACACCTAGTGGTGCAGCTTGTCCTAAAAAGAAGAAATGGTACCTTTTTGATGATCTGTCATTTTTAAAATATTTCATGGGTCAACACAAAAAAACGAAGAGTAATTATCTTGAAACGTCAACTCTTACAGAAGATAATACGAATGACAATCTCACTGAAAGTATTGATGATCTTGAAGACAATAATAACTCCCAGCTTTCTGTCATATCCACGCCGACCTCCACGCCTTCCATCACACCTAATCAAAATCCACCTAAGAAGTTGAGAAAAGAAAGTGCGGCAGAGTTAGAAGCTGAACCAATGGTTGCGTTTTTGAAATCCAAAATGAAGACATTAATAATAGTGATTTAAATTTCTCCTGCTTCCACGGAAAGCTATATGTTTAGTACTGAAAGAAATATACAACCAATGCCAGATCAAAATAGAGAGTTTTCGATTTTCCCTAGTGAAGTTAATAATTATGAATACTTATAAACATAATTAAATTAATGTAATGTACCTAATATTATGTTGTAAATAAAAGCTTACCTGAGTGTAATCAATAGCCTTTCTTCCGGTGTTATGCTTGACCTCCAATTTGTACTTTTTTTCCTAATTTTATCAGATATCAGTTCCAATAGGTAGTCATAAAAAGCGGAGCTCATTCTAGTGAAATTTTTAAATTTTTTTCATCTGCCCTTAGTTCGTTCAGGAAAGATTGAAGAGTTTTTTCGAAATTTCTTATCTCATTTACTGAATGCTCCCACAATTGTATGTTAGGTGCTGTTTCATCTTGAAGTAACAACCGGTGCCAGAAAATAAGTGCAATCTCAACTGATTCGTCGTTCTCAGTCGACATCTTGACTTAAACTGGTTGTAGAAACATTTTGTTTCTGTTTTAAGCAAAATGTTACATGTAGAAACTAAAACGTTTTCATCTGAAGCAAAAACGTTTTTGACTAAAACTGTTTTGCTCTTTCTGTGTGCGTCCAGCCTTAGCGTGTGGCGGGATAGAGCAAAAAGCCAAAGACCGCGGCGTGAGGTAACATTAAGGACCAATTAATTGGCGTGATGCGGGGTCACGACCCGCGCCGCTCCAAGCCGCCGAAGAAGCAACTTTAACGAGAAGAACCCGTACCACTGCGGTACCGGCCGTCAGTACTCGGATGATGAGTTTCATTTTTTTTTTGGCCCATTGCCTCGTGCAACGGAATGTCTTATTTAAATAAGGTTTAAGAGAACAATAAGAAAAAATGCCATTAGGAAGGTGTGTGTTTTCACTTGTAGACCATATAAATATTTAAATTGTTTTTGTATACGATCTTTTCTTTCTTTTTCTTTCTCAGGTATTGCTTGTCCACTCCTGAGTGGAGGCCTTTCCAACTTCCTTGCATATCCTGTTCTATCTGACACAAGTTTTTACCTGCAAATTTATTTACATCAGAGAAATTTGGATCAATCTCCATCTTGTTAGTCTCGATGTCCAGCTATCTATGTCACTTCTTGCTATATGCCTTGCCCCTTATCATTTAAGTTATTTTTGTATCTATTTATTTTATTTATGGTTTATTTTTTCCCAAGTATACATGCTTATAAATGAAATAATACATAATAAAACTATTAACTATTCGGAATAAAAAGCAACATCAGCTTACCTCTAAAAATTATATAAAAAAATACATGGCCCCAAAGTTTTCAATTTACAAATTACAAGAGAAATTAAAGAGAAGAGAAAGAGAGCGAGAGATGGAGAGAGATTAATTCAAATAAAACAGAAGGTAACTAAGAGCAGATAGAAATGAAATAGCATAGTGAGATAATGTGCAAATTAATGCTCTTCAACCAGTTTGACTTTAAACTTTCTTTTGAAGACTGGTATCGATAAAGAAAAGTCCATTATTTTGTATTTATTAAATAGAGGCAATTTGATAGATAAATGACTTCTTAAATGTTTCAGTTTTCATGAGGTGGTATAGTTAAAAGGTTTAATTTTCGGATATTGATGTTATGAACATCGGTGCGATATTTAATTTTGCGGTGGAGATATGGAGGACATTGAAATTTAATAATTTTATAAAAAAATATTTCTCTCACTCATATTAAGCCATCCTATTTCAGACAATTTGTGAGATATTCTTTGCCTACGTCTTATGCCAAATATGAGTCTCAGGCAGCAATTTTGCACTTTTTGAACCCTTCCTATGTCCATGCTGTCCAAAAAAGGCCCATATACGTGATCAACAAAGTTGGAAAATAATAAAATGAGTGTTTCGCATAGCATAGCCTTATTAATACAGTAGAACCTCGATTATCCGGCACTCGATTATTCGTCAACTTCTGTTATTCGTCACCCCCACCTTGTTGTTGAAAACAAATTCGGAGAATTAAATTCGCAGCCCGGCGCCAAAGATTTAACAGAGCCGGACCGCGCGACCTACTAATTTGTTTTAACCTGCATGTATAATTCGGTTCGGAGATCTACTAGAATCTTTGATGTGCCGCCAATAGTCCGTGTGCCGGTGTTGCTTGTATTGTCACATGACATGCATGCTAAATCACTGTCCAGATCACTCTTATTGTTTTCATCACAAATGTTATTGTCTTTCTTGTGCACCCACGGTCTCCATAAGCCGGCACAAACACTTTCCTCTTCATTTGCACAATTTTCCTGGCTATTTTTCTAGGGTCGAAGCATTTTAAGGTCCTTAGTTATAATACCAAAACAAATCCACAAACACAAATTAAAGAAAAACACTTCCTTACAGTAAAAACTGCAAAAAATTTAGATAAATACATCAGGCCAAATTCTAAATTCTCCACTTTCACGAACATGTAAAAAGCAAAACCGGCAGAACCATAGATAGACCCATCCTTAAAGATCTCTTTAAAAACACGTCAAAAGTAATAAGGGATAGAGAGAGATACACAATCACTTGCACAGCCTAAAGTAGGAATCGCCAGAACGCAGGTGTTTTATATTTATTTAAAAGACTGGCTAAAAAGAGGTGACAAGTCTGTGAGTGCTAAAAGTGTTTAAAATATTTTGTAAGATGCTTAAATTTTAGTCCGCCATCAATTTTTTTATACTATTTTCTTGTGATATTATCTTCTTTCTAAAAATTGACATTTTCGAAAGAAAAATAAAAAATAGTATAAAACGTGGGGTTTTACTTATATTTAAAACGATTTCATAGATAAACTATATAAAATTTTGCCATTTAAACATGTATATCATGCGACAATAAATACGACAGAGGCGCACGGACTAGTTAGTCACACATCAAAGATTCTAATAGATCTCTGTTTCAATATTTAAGGTATAGGGTGCATTGTTGTACAGTGTTTGTGTATGTAAAACTGTTTTGTTTCACGTTTTACAATATCTGATAATAAAAGAAAGCGCGTAATGCTGGATTTGGCTAAAAAATATGAAATTGTGTGTCGATTAAGAAAGGGAGAAAGCGCTACAGCACTATCAAAAATTTATTAATGTTCCGCGAACTACAATTAATGATTTAAAAAAATTAGATGAGGTTGTTTTTAACTGGTTTGCCCAGCAGCGAAGTCAAGGAATACCAATATGATTATTCAAAAAAAGCATTAGAATTCAACAAAAAATTGCCAAATACCGACCAGTTTTTTAAAGTAAGCACAGGATCGTCGGACAAATTTAAAATTCGACACAGAATAAGGGATTTATTCACCCAAAACTACAACTATTTATATCAGCTTAAACTAACAATTCGTGGTAATTTTCAAAACTAAGATGTTTTCTCTTTACAATACTTCCTACATTCCCAATGATAAAACCTTGCAAATTGTTTTAAAAAACTAACGGGTGACAGACCTGTGTTTTTATAAACTATACTACGCACCTTGACGGACTAACATAAACAGTTTTATACAGGGTGTTTCAGAGTTGTGGTGCCAAAACCTTAGGGGAGATTCCGCTCAGCAAAATAAGAAAAAAAGTTTATATGAACATGGGTCCGGAAATGTTTCGTTTCCGAGATACAGGGTGTCAACTTTTTTCCAAAAATTAAGTTTTTTATTAATAACTTAGAAATGCGTTAGTCGATTTCATTGAATTTTTTACAGTTTATTTAAACCATTATCAGACATCTACTGAAGCAATTAAATTCGATCCGAAATTTCCAGGGGCGTACCAATAGAGCAAGTATTTTGTCTTTTTGTAGAAAAAAATATCACCCTGCAACTTTTTTGCGGTTTTTATTTACTTATTTTAAAAAACCCACTAAAATACAACTTTTTGGTCTCTTGACTTTTTTTAGTGTCTCGCTTCGTTTTTGAGAAAAAATTACAATACGGCTCCACGGCACGTCTCTGAACTCCATAAGGAAAAACAAAAATGCTTAGGAATTATCCAAAAATGTATCGCAGTGCGTTTGAAAACTAAAAAAAACATTACAACGTAGATAACATCGAAATCGTAAATAATCGTAACTAACATCGAAAATACCGAAATTACATTCCTATCCATTCTAAAAATTATTTTTGTATCAAAGTAAGTGTTTTTGTTTACAACGCTCTGCATTTGTTAAAGTTTAAATTTAACAGTGTTAGTTCTAAAATACCTATCTTGGTAGTTGGTGGTGAAAAAAAATGGAATACACTTTTGCTGACCTAACAGATATGCTTCTTGTGTATGGTGAGGCCCGTTGCAATTCTCGAGAAGCCGAACGAATTTATCGTCGAAAATTTCCCAATAGGCGACATCCCAGCAGAAAAATATTTCCAAATATCGAAAGGCGAATACGAGAAACTGGTACATTGAGTGTAACACGGCCTGATGTTGCTCCCAGAAGAACTGCCCGAACTGTGGCTGCCGAGGAGGAAATTTTGGAAAGAGTGGAAAATGCTCCATTCGTTAGCACTCGTAAAATAGCTAATGCTATGGGAATTGGACACAGTTCAGTCTGGAGAATATTGCATGAGCAGCTGCTGCATCCCTACCATTTGCAAAAAGTCCATGCATTGATTCCAGCCGACTATCCACTCCGTGTTTTTTTCTGCCAGTGGTATCTTCGTAGCCTTATAAACAATCCACAGTTTAATAGGAACATTTTATTTTCCGATGAAGCGTTGTTTACCAGAAATGGATATTTTAATAGCCATAATTATCATGTTTGGCATGAAGAAAATCCTCATGCAACGCACGTTACAGGCCACCAGCAGCGTTTTCATCTAAATATCTGGGCAGGAATTGTAGCTGATCAATTGATTGGCCCATTTGTATTACCACCGCGCTTAAATGAAGATGTTTACTTAGATTTTTTACGCAATACTCTTCCAGGACTCCTAGAAGAAGTTCCATTAAATAGCAGGCAGCAAATGATATTTCAGCATGACGGTGCACCGGCTCATTTTTACCGAGAAGTAAGAAACTATTTGGATGAAGCTTACCCTGGACGATGGATAGGTAGAGGAGGACCCATTGCATGGCCTCCTCGCTCACCAGATCTTACATCTTTAGATTTTTTCCTTTGGGGTTACCTAAAAAACCTTGTTTATGCTACCCCCGTGGAAACAGTGGAACAATTACAGCAAAGAATTTTCGATTCTTGTTGGACAACAAAGTATGGTGAGACGGTGCAATGCTTGCATCGAAGCAGGAGGTTGTCAGTTTGAACATTTATTGTAATTTTGTTATCAGTGATTACTTTAACAAAAATGTATTCTCGTACCTACTAAGAAAATTGAGAAATAATGTATTATTTTAGAGAAAATTTTATTTGATATTTTTTTTTAGTTTTCAAAAATAAACACACTGCGAAACATTTTTGGATAATTCCTAAGCATTTTTATTTTTCCTTATGGAGTTCAGAGACGCGCCGTGATGCCGTATTGTAATTTTTTCTCAAAAACGAAGCGAGACACTAAAAAAAGTCAGGAGACCAAAAAGTTGTATTTTAGTGGGTTTTTTAAAATAAGTAAATAAAAACCGCAAAAAAGTTGCAAGGTGATATTTTTTTCTACAAAAAGACAAAATACTTGCTCTATTGGTACGCTCCTGGAAATTTCGGATCGAATTTAATTGCTTCAGTAGATGTCTGATAATGGTTTAAATAAACTGTAAAAAATTCAATGAAATCGACTAACGTATTTCTAAGTTATTAATAAAAAACTTAATTTTTGGAAAAAAGTTGACACCCTGTATCTCGGAAACGAAACATTTCCGGACCCATGTTCATATAAACTTTTTTTCTTATTTTGCTGAGCGGAATCTCCCCTAAGGTTTTGGCACCACAACTCTGAAACACCCTGTATACTTAAGTAAAAAATAGAAATTTTAAATGTCGATTAGACAATTATTTTGTCCTATTTTAGTAAAATATTTGTTTAATTGGTCAACGTAAACAATGTGTGATCTGAAATTGTTTTATTTTTATTTTTAAGAACACTTAATTTTTTAAGCTCAGCCCATCTCTTTTTCAAACTACAATTCTTAAACTTGTTATTAACGGTATCCACTAATTTTACAAAAATAAAATAATACAAAAGATAATAATATTAATACAACTTAAGCTACATAATAATGAGACATAAATTAATTAAAACATCTTGTCGAACTTGATTGTCTTATTTATTTAATGTAACACGACGTTTCGGTTGGTAAGTATCTCCAACCGTTATCAAGTGTAAACTGACAGCAAACTACTATTCTATAGGCTTATATACTAGATGTGTGCAGCGATGTGGAAAGGAAAGTCATCCCTGAAAAGAGTTGGGAAGAGGACACGCCTCTCTCTAGATCCTACACTGTCCTGAGAGTAGAATCTTCCAGATGTTGGGTACATCGACGCTTGGCTGGCTGAAGATCTCCTGATTCCGTGAAATGAAAACTGCCTCTACGAACTTCCTCTTCCGCCAGTGCTGTTCCTTATGCAGAATCTTGGCTTCTGACCAATGGATATTGTGTCCATTATGCCACGCGTGCTCTGCTATTCCGGATTTGGAAACCTCTCCTCTTTGGGTCCAGCTGCGATGTTCCTTCACTCTGACTTCTTGGGGGCGCTTCGTTTCACCTATTTATGAGTCACCGCACTCAATTTTTGGTATCCAACAGGCCATCTGGTTTGGTCTTTGATACCACGCTTCTGATAGTGGTGCTAGATCTAAAGGCAGTTCTAATATTGTACTTGCTGGCAATGCGTCGGATTTGTTCCAATGTACCCCTAATGTAAGGTATGGTTAGAAGTCTGGTTGTCGTGGTGCCCTCGTCTCTAATTTGATTTGGACGCGTCCTTTGGATGGTTCTACTTATTAGCTTCTTTAGATGGACAAATTTCGTTTAAAAAAAAGTAATTTTTTTGAAAAACTTAAATTTCTTGAAAAATTGCTAGTGTATAGTACTGAAAAAAATAAAGATTCTTTAGGGTACTAAAGGGTATATTTATACCAAGTTTTATGAAAATTGCATAATTTTTGGATAAATGAAAAATAAAAAATGAAAAAAAAAATTTTCGCAATTTTTGCATTTATCTTAAACATTTTGAGGTTATGTTCAAAAGTGCCCTCTACAAAAATCATAGATTTTTATATTGTCTACAACTTTGCTATTAAGCACTTTTCAATAGGTCGTCAACTTTCGCCGGAAATGGCGATAGAAAAATGCTCCAGCTGTTTTTCTCAGTTTTCACCCCCGCAAAACCACCCCGCAACTACTCCAGGTATAAATTTATTTTTTTTGTATTTCTTATGAACCCCTTTACCATATCCAGTCATTCGTTTGCGGGTTGCAATTTTTTTTTTTCATGAAATATGGTACAGATTCCCCGGACTATTAGGTTTTATTATCTATTTAACCTATCTCCCTATTATTAATAAAAAATTATGAATAAAACAGCAGCATTTTTTTTTATCTTTATGGGTTTATTTTATAAAGGAAACAAGTCCAAGTGTTAAAAAACATCCTGCAGACCTTAATATTTTTTTGAATACATTTGGCTTTATCGCATATTATTCTGCTAATTCATACCTACAATTAATCTGTAGACCATAAATTGATAGCTTTTGAACTTTACAAACTAAATGGTTTTTTTTATTTTTCTCAAAAGTAGTTATTACGGACTTGTTTCCTTTATACAATAACCGCTTCAATTAAGAAATAATGCCGTATAAAGAGGATAAAAATTATCCAAAAAATCGTAAAGATATAATTTTTTTTTTTAAATATTTGACATGACTTGAAAAATAGTTTTCAACATCTTAAAGATTAAAAAATTTTCTCGAAATCTAACAAAGATTTCTGTAAAAACAAGCTGGATACAAGAATAATAATACCTGAGACAAAATTTGTTATTATATTAAGATTTGAATTGTTTGCATCAAAAATGCATATAAAATTACTCGCACATTGACTTTGAAAAATAACAGTCTTGAATAATTTATTATTCAATATTAATTTGATAAATAATTAATTGTCAAGGGTTGAAAATTTTAAAAGATAATATATTGCATACATTAGGAGGAAACCCGCAATATGAATAATGTAGTAATAAAAACTGTTACATCTATGTACTACTGCATATAGATATCTATATAATCCTTTACCTAGAAAATATTTTTGCTCCCATCTGGATAATTAAGACATATATATTTACTGGATTTCAAGAAGGCAACATAATAAAGAACCATAAAAAAGTAAACTAAATAGATAATATCAAATAAATTATGGTACTTAATCAACTAACTGCTAACTAAGCTATGTCCTTCGGTAAGTAACAATGGCAGAAACTTTTATGGTAGCCCTAATGAAAATTTAAGAGGCTTTTACTGCTCTTATTCGCTCTTAAGATAAGCTAAGTGGCTACTTTGGTAGCCGTAACTCAGGGCGTTAATCTTAAACACCTTTGGCTACCGAACGCCCAGTATTTATGTCCCTATATGACGAAACGGTATGTTTACTAATCTGCCTCGTTTAAGAATGATCATGGTCTCTATCTAGAATCGTGAATTCCTTCGGATGTATTTATGGAAAAACATTTGCATACTACACAATTGTTCACTATGGTATTACGGGTCAAATCGGTAAATAAGGAAATATTTCCTTAATTAGATATTTTATCAAGCATTTAGACTATTTAATTAAAATCTATATACATAAAGGACAATAATGGGATCGATTTTATATAACCCATTAAAAAAATTGGATGTGGCACTATAAATTATTATTCATAGTTGTAGGACACTAAAGTTCTAGACGTGATCGGAATTTATTCTCAATAAATAATAATTCTATGTACATTTTGAATGTACTCTCAGCAAATGTGTAATAAATACTGCGTTGGATTTTACAGCTGTCCTCTCCCAGTTGTATTAAACATTGAATGTGTGGGCGTCGAATAGTGACGTTTAAGAGTTCCATTTTCTACCACTTTATCATGGGTGCCTTATATTTAGTAAATGGCAATCTGGGGCGTTTTATTACATTCTGGTTGGCAACTTGTTGTAAGTAATAGAATTTTAATTTAATTATTAAACAGGGTGTTCCTTAATTTAAAACTCAAAACAAGTTTATTTTTAATTGATCATATAAAACGCGAACACATATTGGGAAATTTGGAGTTCATTTTTTAAATACCAAAAAATTATATTATCTTAGCACCTTCTATAGAAATCGCCCGTATAGGAAATAAATGAAATTGACTTAATCAACTTAATACCGGTAGCGATTATAGGGCAATAAGAGCAATTTTTGAAAATTAAACCGCAATTTGAGAGGAAGAAACTCTGTACAAAACCAACAAATAAAAAATTATTAAATAATAAGGACAAATATAAAGATCTAAATATATATTACTTATCTAAATTGATAATAGAAGCATCCAAGTTTGACTTAACCAAATCTGCCCCCAAAGAGAAGGATCAAGAAAGAAATCATAGAGTTAATGATCAAAAAAAAAGATGCAGGAAAGGTACATATTGACATCGGCAGCTTTTGTACTGCGGTCTGCTCTGTTGCAGTTTTGTTGTGCCACTTAGATCCTACATATTCAGTTGTTGCTTCGAGGAAGCCCAGTATTTTGCCTAGTGGTGCAGTTCTTATACTCGAGTTAAAATAACCTGAAATGTCTGAAAATGACCTCAAATGCTTATTAGAAATGACTCGAGAAAAGTTGCAGCTTCTCTTGTAGGTCTGTAAAGTAAACTTCCATTTAATTCCAGACATTTCAAGTAATTTATTGTACTTTGCAGACACTCTCCTCTTTGGGTCCAGCTGCGATGTTCCTTCGCTCTGACTAGGACATAAGCCTATAGAATAGTAGTTTGCTGTCAGTTTACACTTGATAACGGTTGGAGATACTTACCAACCGAAACGTCGTGTTACATTAAATAAATAAGACAATGCAAGTTTGACAAGATGTTTTCACCGTACCATTGTCTACCACCTGAAGACAATGGTAGAAAACTGCCAGAAACTAAGAGAAAAGCTAAGAGCAGGCCACCTTTCAAAACTCCAAAACCTTAAATCCAGACGAACCAACAGCACTCAACCAGCACCAACCTCTAACCTCCCCGCCACCATCATTTATGTGTCAAAAAGAACCCTTACCGATGCTGAACAAAAGGTGTTAAGCAGAGGACTAAACTTCGCCATATCCTCAAAACCACCATTTATAGACATAGTGTCTTCAGTAGAATCAATCCACCTACCACGTCCTGAGGCCGATGAATTTCGACACGAGGTAAGGGTTGCTCTGGACTCACTCAAAAAACAGAAACCTTCGCAGAACATCAGCAAAGAAGAGGAAACAGCTCTCAGGAATCTCAAAAGTGAAAAGAACATCAAAATTCTTCCTGCAGATAAGGGCAATGCAACTGTGGTTATGGACCTGGAAACCTACGAAAACAAGGTTAAGGAAGTTTTGAACAAAGGCGAATAAACGCTACTATCTAAGGATCCGACGACAACCATAGAATGTCGAATTTACAGAGCACTTAAGAAGTACTTCTCAACATTGTCGGATGCGGTACGCTCTAGGCTGACACCACATTATAGCAAACCTCCACACCTATACGGACTACCCAAGATTCATAAGGAGCAAATGCCTCTGCGGCCCATCATGAGCTCTAGAAATTCGCCGACATCAGAAGTCTCGAAATTCCTTTTGGAGATCATTAGACCGATCCAGGGAAATGCAGCGTCTTTCGTGCGAAACTCTGCCCACTTTGTAGACTTTCCTGGAGAGATCGAAGTCGAGACCAATGACAGATTGGTGAGTTTTGATGTCGAAAGTCTCTACACCAATGTACCCATAGGAGAGTCTCTTAACATCATCCGAGACCAACTAAGCAAGGATGCAGCTTTCTCAACTCGGACCACACTGCCTCTGGACGGGGTGATGGAACTTTTAAAGATCTGTCTTCGTAATTCTTACTTTCAGGTCAAGGATAGATTCTACGCCCAAGACGAAGGACTTCCGATGGGTTCATCTCTTTCCCCAGTAATAGCAAACATCTTCATGGAATGGTTCGAGGAACATGCAATAGATGCCTCCCATTGCAAACCCAAGCTCTGGCTTCGATATGTGGACGATACCTTCATCATCTGGGACAAAGAGGAAAAAGCACTTCAGGAGTTTCTGCTTCACGTCAACAACCTCAGACCAACAATCAAGTTCACGATAGAGACAGAGAAGGACTCAGCTCTACCTTTCCTAGATGTCCTCGTTAAAAAGGTCGGTGGAAATCTACGAACTTCAGTTTATAGAAAACCAACAAACACGGGCCAGTATCTTCACTATGAGTCCAACCATCCTGCAACCACCAAAGTAGGTATCATAAGATCCCTCTACAATAGAGCTCGAACCATCTGTAGAGGCGACGAGGATCTCAAGACTGAAGTGGATACCATCTACAAAGACCTACAACAGAATGGTTTTTCAAGATGGTTTAAAAATTTCATCAACTTTAAATATTTTCAACAATTTTTCAGTTACCAGATCTCCAATAATGACTACATTCCCGAACTTATACCACATTTTGTGGCTTCGCGTATTCTGGGATCTGAGATTTACGCGCGACTTATATACCACAAAATTTTTGGTCCGCATGTTTTGGTTTCTGTCATTTCATTTTTATCCTATTAAAATTAGATACATATACTTCGATTATGCATTTTAAAATTTGCCAAATAAAATGTAAGTAATTAGTATGATAGATAACAGATTTACCTATGTATGGCTTTTTATGTTTTTTTAGGTTACCAATTTTACTAAAATATTTAATATCATGAAACGGTTTTTGAAACCTGTCGAAAAGCAAATAGATTCAAACAGAGAAGAGCCTGACACTAGTTCCTCTGCCAGTTCCATCTACTTCCGCTTTGGACTCATCTGATTCTAATTTATCAGACACCAATGATGCAGAAGAGACTCCACAGAAAAAGAAATGCTCTGCTCACAAATATTATTCAACTTGGGAGCAACATAATGATTTTAAGCATGGGATTCAGAAAAGTACTCTAGGTCACACTTATTTTAAATGTAAAGTTTGTAACAAGGATTTTGATTTGCAGCATTGGGGCAGTAAAAAAACAAAACGCCTCAAAAAAACAAAGCTTAGTTTAAAAAACCAGTCCGATTTGCATAAGAACTTGCTTTTTCAAACTAATGAAAAAATTGTTAAACAAAATGAAATAAGAATAGCGGGGTTTATTAAAGAACACAATATTCCTATCAATGTAGCGGATCATTTGTCGAGTTGGTCAAAAGTATATGTAATTCTGGAATGAACTCTTCCCAAGTATCAAGACTATCATATAGCAAAACCGAGCGTACTGCAATAATTAATAATGTAATAGGTAAAGTAAGCTTTGAAACTTTAGTAGACACACTAAAAAAAGAAAAATTCTCGTTGCTTGTTGATGAATCTACTGATAATTTCGCGGTAAAAAATTTAGCAATGGTGGTACGCTTTAATAGTAAAGATTTGACAATTTTGCGTTAATTCCCGTGACCGAAGGTCTATATAATAGTATTATATATTTTTTTAATAATTACGAAATACCGTACAAAACAAATATGGTTGGTACTCATATCCATTTGAGCGATGCATAATTTTGCAGCAGGTTCAAAATACATGCTTCTATTCAATAAAATTACTGATAACTCTAAAAATTGGAAATCTTCAACAAAAATAATCGATTTATAAATTTAAAAAAAATTCCAGGCAGTTGAAGTATTTTTTTTCTAATTTCAACTGCCTGGTCAAAATAAAACATCCCTAGAATATTAAAAAATCAAATATCGAAAAAAAAACTAAATAAAAAATGTGTGTATCGTATTTATTTAAGTTATGCCAACTCTCTGGAAAATTATGTTTTTTTTTAATAGTCTTGATATTTAGAGTATTAATACTTTTTGAATATTTCCTTCAGGTAGTTGAATGATGTTTTTCTGATTCTAACTTCCTGGAAGAAATAAAATATTCCTAAAAATGTAACTGTCTATAAAAAATGGTGAAAAATAAAACACGGTGCTAATACCATGATGGGGCGAAAAAGTTCTCTGAAAACTCATTTACCGAAAGGCATTCCCCATTTATTCATTATGAAATGTATTTGCCATTCATTAGCACTATGCGTGTGAGAAGTTACCCAATGCATTAGAAAAATTTTGTTAGAAATACTTACATCCAGCACAAACGAGATAGTTGTCCTTAAATGTAGCAATATTAAGAGTAAAATACTTTTCAGAAATATTTATCACATTGAAAAATCAAAATTTATTTTGTTAAAAAATATCGGAGTTCTTATAATTCCTTGCGTAAATAAAAGTAATTCAAAATCACACAGTAACATCAGGGAAAATTTATTCAATTTGTATATTAGGTTATGTGCTAATAAAATTAAAATTTTACTAGCTTCGCTATCTCGTATCAAAAAAATTATAGTGAATTGCGTTTTATCAAACAACTTAATTACTAAGTTGTACACACACGTTAAAGATGCATTTTCTTTAATTAGATCTAGTAATACAGCTTTAAAAATAAAGTTTTAAAATTTCAGGTGATTTTTTTAAATCTGGTGATTTTTTATTTTTTATTGGTGAATTTTATTTTTTTGACCTGGCAACACTGCTTAGACGTTGGTGTAAACGCGTAAATATGGAATGATGAGGAATAACACGATTCGGGTAACGTTCAGCATAAATACGCAAGGCTTCTCATGCGTTTCCGTTAGCCAGCCCATAAATGAAGTGCATATCGCACATTTCATTATTTGTGTAATTGTTAGCAATTTTTTTAACAAATTAATCTTGTCAACTGGCGGACAGTGACTATGATTTAAAATTTAAAATATCACAAAATCTTACAAATATAAACTTTATCGTGGGCAGAGGAAGAATGTGGTAAAAAGATTAAACTCTTAAACAAGAATGTGATTATCGTTGCGGCGGCGTTGTCCGTAGTTACGTTAAAAAAAATTATGTTCACAGGCTGTTACTTCGCGATTTTGGAAGCGTGAAATATTAACACGTTACTCATATGTCACTTTTTTTAACGTGGTAAATAAAGTGACATATTATGAACTACAATGAAATTTAAAAAAAAAAAAACTTACTTTTTATAACGATCATAGAAAAAATACATTTTAGCGATCAGTCAAAGTAGAAAAATGTTTTTTAATTTTTTGTGCGAAAACCGTGCATCTAACGGAAAAGGGATCAAAAAGGTTGCAAATAAAACGGGGAATTTAAAATTATTTTTTAATACAAGAAAAACCAGTGGCGTACCATTTTTCTTTATAAAAGTATTCAGCGGAAAACCTGTACACACGCCACTGAAGAACATAAAAATGTTAAAAGTATGTTAGTAAATTGCTCTGGATACACAGACCCTGCATACCAATCTTTGGACAAATATCGACAGGGGTATTTAAGTTATCGAAAAAAAATCATGTTTTTGTTAAAACTTTACCACCCTGTAGCTCAAAATCTAAAAGGTTTAGAACCTATGTTTATAAGAACGTTTTTGCGAATTTTTGTCCAAAGAATACGTTCCTGAATTTTGTCGCAATATATAAAAAACACCCTGTATAAATACAACTATACATATAAAAATATAAATAGGTCTTAAAAAGACCCCATGTAAACCAGTTTCACTCTGCTATAGTTTAAAATATTATCTAATTAAGATTATTAACTGCAGAGAAGAACAATAAAGAATACACAAGTCATCTTTACCGCTAAAAAGCGGTCGCATTTTATCGGAATGATCAATTTTTGTAATAAGGCTGACAATCTCGTTGCATTAGATGACGGTGCTGTTGGCATTCAACTTGAAAAAAGACGTTCTCGCGATAACTTCGTTAATAGGGAGAATTCGTTGAATTCTTTAAGAAAATTGCAAAATGACTCTCAAAGGTAATAAGCACTTCTTATAGAGTAATTAAGAGGTTTATAATTTAGCCTTCTAAAAAACTCTTTAATTAGTTTAAGCACATGAATCTGTTAAAACCCTATTATGAATTTATATTGATACAGTTAACTGAGAAATAAAGTATATTTCTATCTCAAAACAAAAAAAATATATATAAACTCGGCCAAGCCTCCAAACATATTGTTCGCGGCGATTATGTGACGATAGAGTCAGAAAACGCGCCGTATCTTAAACGGACCATTTGTCTTTGTAAACCTTTCTTCTCTCATTCCCGTGCAATTTCATAAATCATTGCGGAACGTAGCATTTGCAGATTATTTACTATCATAATAAAATAAATGTATCTTTCCGCGTATATACGTTGAGTTGAACCTTATATGTTCGGTCAGGCCAGAGGAGTTTGTTAATTCATCCGTAAATTTTCTTGTTTGTCTTTGGTTGGATGTAATCAGTCATTATGAATATTATTTGTCATGTTTTACTCGAGTGTCCGCTTTAGGTCATTATCTTTGCATGTGGCATAATTCTTAAATGAACTAATGACAGTTTTCCAGGTCTGGTCATATCAATACCTTTAGTTTTAGTTATTAGTAATCTTTAGATAAAATGACTATTACAAACTTCTTATTTGAAAAAAAATTCTCTCTCTTGTCTTTTGAAATATAGGAGAATTTTAGCTCAAAAACAGAATAATCTTTCTAATGATTTCATGTTTAATTAATGGCATCCCACTTTTGTATGAAGTTATTAGTTATTACTTAGAAACTGTATCTGTAGAAAAAACCTGAATAAAGCTAAGAATAAAGTATGAACCATAAATTGCTCTTAATGGTTTTCTTCAGTAAATTCCTCTAGTTCTTAAAATCTTTCTTACAGTATTCCAGGTATACTAGTATTAGATCTACTTAATTTGGAAATCCAGAAAATCATGCAAAATAATTCCACGTGCCTGAATTACGTAAAAAATTACTCTTAAAGCCAATGACTACAAATTCTCGTATAGAATAAATAAAGAAATGGGAAAATAATTTTAAATGACTTAAAAATTATTTAAAATCTCCGAACCACATAAAAAATTACGTGAAATGCCTAGAATCCAATGAAAATACTTAAAAGAAATAAAAAATTATTTTCCATATCTAAAAACTGACGTTTTTAGATAACCATTAATTGATAAAAAAATTTTAATAAATTAATGGTTTTAACGTTTTTAATATTTAATTAATTAAGCAGGAGTGCGTAATATTGTTTTTTTTTTATGTATTTTAATCAATCAATGTTGCGTCTATATAAAAACATGTGTGTTTTTATGAATACGTTTTATGTTAAGCTTCACAACGTCAACTTCTGTTTATACATAATTTGGTGAGTGACTACTTTTTATATTTTTAATATTTTACTGCCCTGTGGTTTGTTCAAGCAATCACGTATTATTTTCAGCCTTAAAGAAGGAGTCAATATTAGTGAGTAAATTTTTATTGTTACTAATTCGCTACTTCTCAAGAACCGACAACGAATCAAGATCAGTTTAGATGCCTCGATTAAATGAAAAATTATTTCAACTAGCAAAATACGAAAATTTACGTAAAACCTCTGAAACACATAAAGGGTACAGGTTAAAAAAGAGGGAATGTCAAAAATCGTTGATTTTCAGGAAATCAATTTTTAATTTTAAAACCCAATAACTTATTATTTTATTACTTTGTATTGAATGTATTAATGGATTTAGTTTGTTATGTCTATTTGGGATTGAAATTGAGAAAATATTAATGAAATTCCATTTAAAAAAATTTTTAGAGCACAAAAGAAGAAGAAAGTACAGATTGTAACGAACAAGAAAGGGGAATGTCACATATTTTCACTGTAGTTTTGTGGTATCATCAGTTTTTTATACACAAGCAATTCTAAAGCAAAACAGCAAAGGTTAATTCGAATTTCTCATTTAATGGGGAACACTTTTTTTTGCGCTTTTTACACACGAAGCTTTTAGAAAGGAAGCCTTGTCTTTGACATTTCTGGTATGTTTTAATGTAGAGAAATATTTTCTAGCGGCTGGATTGCGATAAAATTTCATTAAGCACTGCAGGTCATTGTACTTGGCTAGTGTTATAGGCAGTAGTCCTGCAAATAGATAAAACATCCTTAACATTGGAAAATAATATTATGTGTATAGTTAGGTACTTTGTATAATTGGCCTGGTAATTCGAACAAATTGTTTGGTAAATTATTAATACATTTTTTCTTCGGTTCAATCAAAACAGCCGATTCCCACATACCATTCCATGTTGATCGATGGTAGACAAGCCTGGGATGATCTTTAACGACTTTTAGTTCATGTATGGGCTGGATCTTCATTAGACACTAATTTTTGTAAAATGTAGAAAAATGTGTAGTCCAGCATTTAAAAAAATCGAAAGTGATTTCCCTAACATCAAAAGGATTTGGTTTAACTCGTGTAGCTCTGAAAACTTCAGCCCATTCATTTGGCACGCGACTTTTGCTGAACTAGTCCAAAATCCTTGTCGCATTCCATAAATGAATGTCCTCTAATGGAAAAACTGATCTTGATTTCATCAAATCTTTTTTGCACATGCACTAAGTGATGGAGGTAACGGATAACTGTGTAATTCTTATTCTGTCCCCCACATGAGTCGCAAAATATATCGAGGACTCGAACACTACTAGGTGGAAAGTTGTAAACAAAATGATGCAACATCGAACATACATCGTTAGAGCCTTTTCGACCGTTTGTTTCAGGATAAGTATAGAAAATACTTTGACTAGTCGAGAAAACATGAATATTAAAAGAGAATACAGGTAACTGTCTCTTATAATAAACATCATTTGTGCTGATGTTGGGCACTGGCAGATTTTTAGCAAAATCCATGCATGTTTCTCCTTTGTTCTCATTTACCCGACTAGATAATTTTGCAGCCTTTTTTCTTGAATAAAACACTTCAGCTTTATGCTTGTGAAGTAGATTTTCCTGTTGGAGGGTAGTTTTTTTTTTTTTTTTTTTTTTTATGGTAAGCACAAGCACAAGAGGAAAGTTCTATGTCACTCTTAAAGTGGTGCTTGCGCGAAGATATTTGTGGGCATTTATCATGAATTGCTGTAGGTTGTATGCGTCGGGAAATATGTGAGGTGGAAGCCCGTTCCACAAAGAAGATGTTCTCCAGATGAATGAGTCCCGATACAGCGACGTCCTTGGGGTAGGCAGGTGGACTCGATGTTGATGAGCCGTAACTGCTAGACGCGTCCTTCTTGCCGGAACAGCCCTGGGTGGAATCAGGCCTGCCAGCTCAGAGGAGCACTTACCGTGATAATAACGGTAGAATAAACAGAGATCAGCCACCTTTCTCCTGTGCTCCAGACTATCCAGACTCTTTGTCAGTTCTGGTTTGTCGATGAGACGAATAGCTATCTTCTGTATAGAATTTAGCAGGTTTAAACTATGCTTGGATGCAGAGCTCCAGACATGCGAGCAATACTCGAGAGAAGGGCGTATTTGAGCCTTATAAAGAGTCAGCAGCTGTTCTGGTGTATACAGTTTTTTCGTTTTGAAAAGCACTCCGAGTTTTTTGGAAGCCATCCTGGCGACCTCGGCAACGTGGTCATGCCAGGACACACTGTTGGTGACCTCGACTCCTAGAAGATGTAAAGATGATTTCATTGGCAATGTTTTCCCTGCCATAACCAGCTCTGAGCCACCAAGGTTAGTCTTCATCGTAAATACTGCAGCCTGCGTTTTTTTAGCGTTAAAATTGACCAAATTGTTATCGCCCCACTCCAAGATTGCTCTAATATCGTTGTTGGTTAAAGCTACCTGTTGCTGCCTAAGATTCTGAGAACTTGCGGCTGTCGTTGGTTTAGCGGACTTAAATGTGGAAATAAGTGTGCTATCGTCCGCAAAGCTGTAAATTGGATTGACAGTGGTTCCTAGCAAATCGTTGATATATACCAAGAAAAGGGTGGGGGGATAGAATGCATCCTTGAGGGACTCCAGCGTTAATGTTAAATTTGTCGGAGAGGTATCCATCGCCGGCTACTTGAATTATTCGTTGTTCAAGAAAACTTTTGATCCAATTCAATAATGAGTGTTCGGAACTTTTGATATTCTTAGTTTTACCCTGCCCGGACTAACAATTTAGCAACCATTTATCGACCGGACTAATACAACGACGTCACCGTCGCGAGGTTTTATGCGCACTTTTCGGCCGGTTCACGCTGGGCAAAAAGAAAAAATATTGCGTCAGTTGGCTGGATGATTTGTCAGGGACCATACGTTCTCCGTGCCCAGTCAAAACACAAAACGTGGTTTATTTTTTATGTATTTATATATTTAAATTAATATTAAGTAGTAAGTCATTCCCTTCAATATATTATGGCTTTGTGTGTTTATAAAACTGCGTTTTATTAAAAGGGAATATGAAAAACCACAAGTGAAAATACAGTCCACTAAGATTCCAAAAAGGGGAGCAATCCCCCACATTTTTTGGTCCTTCGAGCCGGATAGAGTGAATTTGCGAATTGGTGAAGCTATTTTAATTGGCAGAAGCAAGTGGGTAAGTCCTGTTTATCACATCCTTTGCTTAAGTGGATTCGAAGTTGCTAATAAAGTTACTTTATTTTGTGTGTTGTAAATTGGTTTTAGTCTATTTTGTGTTTTTAAAATGGAGGAAAAACAAAAGTTTATTAAGAGTAGAAGTTCCTTTAAGGGGCAGTTAACTATTTTTAAAAAGGTTTTTGAGGGGTTTCAGGGTAAAACCTCCTTAAGTGATGTTGAACTAAGTGAGGTACAAGAAAGGCTGACTAAATTAGATATTCTTTACGATAAGTTTGAAAATGTTCAAAATGAGTTAGAGATGCTGGCTGAAGACATAGACGTAGAGCTAAAAGAAAGATCCATGTTTGAGGATGGATATTTTGCGTTAAAATCTCAAGCTAAAGTTATGTTAAAAGGTTTTACACTCGAAGTGGATGATTCTTCTAGTTTAAATGGTAGTGGTAGTCACAGGAGCAGTCACAGATCTAATAACAGTCACCGGTCAATGTCAGCTGATTTAAGGGGGGTTAAATTACCTGTAATAACATTGCCTAAGTTCTCGGGGGACTACAAAGCTTGGCTAGAGTTTCGTGATATTTTTAGTAGTCTTATACACGAAAATGAAACTTTAACATTAATTCAGAAGTTTCACTACCTACGTGCATCACTGGAGGGCGTTGCAGCACAAGTTATAAGTTCTTTAGATTTTTGTAGCACTAATTACAGCATAGCTTGGACAACTTTGTGCGACAGGTTTAATAACAACAAATTACTTGTTCATTTGCATTTAAAATCTTTATTTGATCTTGAACCGATAAATAAAGAGTCCGCAGAGAAAATACGGTTTTTAATTGACAGCGTGTCAAAAAGTTTAAATGCTTTAACCGCGTTAAAACAAGAAACAGAGCACTGGGGTACTTTAATTATGTACTTGGTTAGTACTAAGCTAGATCCAATAACAGATCGTGAGTGGGAAGAATTTAAGGGCTCTAAAGATGAAATTCTTTCGTGGGAAGATTTAAAGGGTTTTTTGAAGTCGCGTGCTGATTTATTAGAGACTTTGGAGCGAAAAGGGGGTCTAGAAGTACACAATAAAAAGGATTCGTCTAAGTTTCAGGAAAAAAGAAGGTACGGTCCTGGATCTAAAACTTTTCATGCTAATGAGGTAAAGTGTGTTTCTTGTAAGGGTAACCATTCGATTCTAAATTGCTCTGACTTCTTAAAGATGTCAGTAAATGACCGTGTTGACAAGGTAAAGCAATTAAGGTTGTGTATAAACTGTTTGAAAGGTGGGCATTACAGTAGATTTTGTCGGTTTAATGCGTGTAATAAGTGTAAATTAAAGCATAATATATTATTACATTTTGACACTCCAAAGGCTGCGGAGCCAGAGGTTAGTGCAGACCAACACCAGCAGCAGGTGTCGCTTTCTTCTTTTAATTCTGATGTGCATGTGCTTTTGTCTACAGTTTTATTGGAAATTCAGGATATTAATGGATCTTGGCATGTTGCTCGTGCACTTCTCGATTGTGGGAGTCAGTCAAACTTTATCTCTTTAGAGTTGTGTGAAAGATTGAAAATAAATAAAGAGGACATACACATCACTGTAGGAGGGTTAGGCCAGTCTTCTTCTAGGGTAAAATATAGGTGCAATGTAAGTGTTCAGTCTTTACACAATGGTTTTAGTACGAATTTGAATTGTTTAGTGTTGCCTGAGATAACTGGGTATATACCGAGTGTAAAGCTTGATGTCAGTAGTCTGGATATTCCAAAGAACATTACTTTAGCTGATCCTTCATATCATAGACCTGGAAAAGTCGATTTATTAATTGGGAATGAGTTATTTTATCAGTTGCTTTGTATTGGACAAGTAAATTTGGGTTCTAACAAGCCTATTTTGCAGAAAACTAGGTTTGGGTGGGTGATTTCAGGTCCTATAGTGGGCTTAAGTAAAAATCCCGAAGTGTTTTGCAATTTTAGTATGAATTCTTCCCAATCGAGTGTTGAGTTTGATTTACAGAGGTTCTGGGAGGTAGAGCACGATTTTTCGAGTGTTAAAAGGGTGTGGTCAGAGGAGGAGAGCGCTTGTGAGGCTCACTTTAAAGAAACATTCCAAAGGGACATCGATGGGCGTTTTATTGTTTCAATGCCTTTAAAAGGTCCAATAGATAGCTTGGGTGATTCGTGGGAAAGGGCACGCCATCGATTCCTATCTTTGGAGCGTAAGTTGCAGTCAAATGCTGATTTTAAGAGAATGTACCAGGGTTTTATGGATGAATATAGGGACCTGGGTCATATGAGTGAAGTTGTCTTAGAAGATGTGAATAAGTTTGCTTATTACATGCCACACCATGGTGTAATGAAGAAAGAGAGTTTGACAACAAAATTGCGAGTTGTTTTTGACTGTAGTATGCAAACTTCAACTGGTGTATCACTTAATGACTTACAGATGGTAGGGCCTGTAATTCAACCCGATTTGATCAGCATTTTATTAAGATTTAGGGAGTTTCAGTTTGTTGTATCTGCAGACGTAGCTAAAATGTATAGGCAGGTTTTGATAGCTCCCAACCAACGTAATCTGCAGAGAATTCTTTGGCGCGACTCGACCTCAGATCCTATTAAAATCTACAATTTGAACACCGTGACTTATGGCCAGGCATCGGCCAGTTATTTGGCAGTGCGGTGTATATCTCAGCTTGCTGATGACTGTGAAGCGGAAAGCCCAGGTGTATCTAAAGTAATCAGGAATTCATTCTACGTGGATGATTACCTCTGTTCTTTTGCTTCAGTAGAAGAAGCTATAGCTATGTCCAAGGCAGTTTCTGCAGTATTGGAAACTGGAAAGTTTCAGCTGCGAAAATGGATGTCTAATGACAAGGAAATTTTGAGTGGTATGAGTCACGATGATAAAGAGTTTAATGTGATAGAATTTGGTGAGAACGAAAACGCAAAAACCTTGGGTTTAACTTGGTCATGTGCGTCAGACTATTTGACTTATACCATAGGGAAATATGACATATGTAATAAGGTTTCTAAGAGGACAATTTTGTCTAGTATCGCTCAGGTTTTTGACCCGCTAGGGCTGCTATCACCGTGTGTGATCATTGTTAAAATTTTAATTCAAAAGCTGTGGCTGGAAAAGTTGTCGTGGGATGAAGCGTTGCCATCAAATCTCCATAATGTATGGTTGAAGTTTCGTATGGAGTTATACAGTATAAATGATCTTAAAATTCCGCGACACGCGTCGTGTCCAAAGGCTCTAGTGGTAGAATTGCATGGATTTTCTGACGCAAGCGACGATGCCTATGGGGGTGCTATTTATTTGCGCACTATAGATAGTGAGGGTACTATTACTGTGAGGCTTTTGTGCGCCAAAAGTAAAGTGAGTCCTTTAAAGCGATTAACAACGCCGCGCTTAGAAATTTGTGGAGCTCTAGTGTTAGCGCGTTTACTGGACAAAGTTTTGAAGTCATTAAATATGAAAATAAATAGATGTGTTCTCTGGACTGATTCAACGATAGTGATAGGGTGGCTTAGAACTTCTCCAAACATGCTTCAAACCTTTATTAGTAGCAGGGTGTCAGAAATTCAATCGTTGACTGCTAACCAGGAATGGAGGCATATTTCATCCAAACTTAATCCAGCGGATGTCTTATCACGCGGTGTTTCTCCAAAGCAAATCTTAAATTTGGATTTATGGTGGAATGGTCCACAATTTTTGGGAGGAGATGAAGATACTTGGCCCCAGTCTATCGTTAAGCCGGAAAATCTACCTGACTTGCGCACAAAAAAGAAAATTTTTTCTCTCATGTCTATTGAGTTTGATGAGTATATTTTTAGTAAGTTTTCTAGCTACAGTAAATTGGTTCGAGTGACGGCTTGGGTGTTGAGATTTCGTCAAAATTGTGTGGCTGAGAAAAACGGATATAATCTTCTTAAGGGTTCTCTTTCTACAAAGGAAATTAACAACGCAATATCATGCTTAGTGAGGGCTTCTCAAAAATTAAGTTTTTCTGAGGAATATAGTTGTTTAGAACAGGGAATACCTCTTGAGAACAAGAGCCGCCTTTTGTCTTTAAATCCTTTTCTAGACGGAAAAGGACTTTTACGGGTAGGAGGTCGACTGCGACATGCAGATTTTAGCTTTAACAAAAGACATCCCATGTTAATTTCTCCTAAGCATCCAATTGCCAAATTGATTTGTGATTACGAACACAAAAGGTTGATGCATGCCGGACCTCAATTATTGCTAGCATCAATAAGGAATAAGTATTGGCCAGTGTCAGGAAGAAATTTGGTAAGGGCTACAGTTAAAAAATGTCTAAGGTGTTGCCGGTTTAGCCCTCAAGCCATAAGGCCTATCATGGGTGATCTTCCTGCTGATAGATTAAATTCTCGAAGTGTTTTTGAAATTGTCGGTGTCGATTACATGGGACCTCTTCATATTAAAGATAAAAAAGGTCGAGGTGCTAAGATGTCCAAGTGCTATGTTAGTGTTTTTGTGTGCTTTTTAACTAAGGCACTGCACTTGGAAGTTGTAACCGATCTTACTAGCGATGCATTTTTATTAACGTTTAGACGATTCGTGGCTCGCCGCGGCAAACCTAGTCAGGTTTTTTCGGATAATGGTCTAAACTTTGTAGGTGCCAACCGAGAACTGAAAGAGTTGGGTTATTTTTTAAGGGAAAATGAGAAAAGGTTGGGTGATATGTTTGCGCAAGAAGGAGTGCAATGGCATTTTATACCAGCCCAATCCCCTCACTTTGGAGGATTATGGGAGGCGGGTGTAAAATCCACAAAGCATCATTTAAGGAGGGTTGCGGGAAATGCGAATTTGACATTTGAGGAAATGACAACTTTATTAGCTCAGATCGAGTCCATCTTAAACTCCCGTCCCCTTACCCCTCTCTCACCCGATCCAAACGATTATTGTCCTTTGACTCCCGCCCACTTTTTGATTGGGAAGAGCCTAGAGGAGCTGCCAGATCCAGAAGTTCTCCATATTCCTGAATCCCGGTTGACAGCCTTTCAACGGATCCAGCAGATGAAACAACACTTCTGGTCCAGGTGGAGTAAAGAATACGTCAGCGAACTTCAGCAACGTGTTAAGTGGAAGCAGACGCAGTCAGATGTGCAGCTGGGCGGTTTGGTGCTAGTCAAGGAGGATAATACTCCTGCGTTGAGGTGGCGTCTGGGGCGAATCGTTCGAGTATTTCCTGGTGCTGACAAGGTGAACCGAGTCGCGGAAATCAAAACTTCAAATGGAACTATTAAACGTTCTTTTGCTAAGATATGTCCGTTGCCCGTAGAAACTCAAAGTGACTAATTCAGTTTAGTGGGGTTGAACACAGTGCAGTGCTTCAAGGTGGGGGGCATGTTCGGAACTTTTGATATTCTTAGTTTTACCCTGCCCGGACTAACAATTTAGCAACCATTTATCGACCGGACTAATACAACGACGTCACCGTCGCGAGGTTTTATGCGCACTTTTCGGCCGGTTCACGCTGGGCAAAAAGAAAAAATATTGCGTCAGTTGGCTGGATGATTTGTCAGGGACCATACGTTCTCCGTGCCCAGTCAAAACACAAAACGTGGTTTATTTTTTATGTATTTATATATTTAAATTAATATTAAGTAGTAAGTCATTCCCTTCAATATATTATGGCTTTGTGTGTTTATAAAACTGCGTTTTATTAAAAGGGAATATGAAAAACCACAAGTGAAAATACAGTCCACTAAGATTCCAAAAAGGGGAGCAATCCCCCACAATGAGTTTTGTATGCCGATTGAGGAGAGCTTGGTTAGTAGTCCCTCATGCCACACTCTGTCAAAAGCCTTGGAAATGTCAAGAGCGACTGAGCGGGACTCGCCGTGCTTCTCCATGGCCTCCGTCCACAAGTGTGTGATGTAGGCCAGAAGATCGCCGGTGGATCTAAGCTTTCGGAAGCCGTATTGATGATCGCTGATTAGTCCAGATGATTCCAAATATCTTAACAGTTGTTGGTTGACTGTTTTCTCCATAATCTTCGATATTACTAGAACTAGTGCAATTGGGCGGTAATTGGAGGGCATCGTCTTCTTACCCTTTTTGGGTACAGCTTGCACTCGAGCAGTTTTCCAGCTTGTTAAAATTGGCCCTGTTTATACGATGCCGTGAACAGTCTACATAAGGGAGGAGTCAATTCGTCTGCACAACGTTTTAGTATTAGGGCTGGAATTCCATCGGGTTCAGAAGCTTTGTTGGTGTTTACGCTTTTAAGAATTTTTTTTATAATTCGTTGGGGAAACGAAATTTTTCCCATCGATGAATTCATCCTTGGCAAATATGGCGGTGTTTTGCCTTGCGAGTGCAGAGTAGAATTGGACGCGAAGAGTTTACCCAGTAAGTTGGCTTTTTCCCTAGTGATTTTGTCATCTAGTTGTTTTTTTTCTATGGCATTTTTTGAGACCTAGGGACCTAATATTTGCCAAGTATTCGTCACAGATACTGCACGTATCCGACCTTGGGTAACCAAATGAAATGTTGAAGTCTCGTGAGAAAATAGATCTATATATTTCATATGACACACAATATTTTTGATCTGTAGCGGTATTTTTGTACATATTGTACATTTTTCTGATATTTAAATCTTCGGGCAGGTAGGTTTTTGAAGAATCCTTTAGGCTGTAATGGCTTTGGCTAGATCTTTAGCTTCCTGTTTCAGCTTGAGAGGCCTATTTAAGTGTTTTTCTCGTTTATCAATTGGGGCGCTACCAATCATTTTTTAAGACTTCTGGATAATTTCAAGCTTTTTTTTGGTTATGCCATGTGAGGAAAGAAAAGCCTTAAAACAAACTGGTACTTCTGTTGTCTCACCATCTAAAGAGATTCTGACACGATAAGCAAACTATTTCTCATGTAATCTTGCGACCTCTTCTGCGTTACGTGGACGTCGCTTTTGTACAGGACAGAATAAGTTCACACCAATAGATGTTTTGCTCATCCACGGATTTTAATAAATTAAACTTGCTTATTATCTTTTGTCTTGCACTAAGTGGAACTTTATCAAAACACTTGAGACGTTTACATTGGCAGTCGCTTCCTGTCACGTGGCTTTGTAGGTTATGTTTTTTAGAAACATCGGTTAGTCTTCCGTAACTTTTTCTCTTTTTTCCCTGAACTGGCATCACAACAGCAAAGTCTTTACTTTCACTGATACTTGGATTCTTCACTTATATTGGACTTGTCACTTATATTTCCACAAGTTTGACGAACAATAAATAAACACCAGAACCGGTAAACACAATCAGAAAATAAAAGTAACTGCAGTCAAGAGAGCCTTCTGACAGTTCCTGAATAACGTGCATTTGTAACGTTCCCCCTTCTTAGCATGTGGCGCGCGGACTCTCCTCATTTTTAGCCAGTACAGCTTAATTTAAATTGTCGATATCTGGCGACTCTTCCCTTTTTTTGCCTGTATAATTTTACGGTGATACTTCTGTCTATTAAAAGTTGAACGGACTGAACAGCTCAAAATGAGCAACAAGTGACTTTCCCCCTTTTATCCTGTACCCTTAACATTAAAACTGCCCGGAACAAAATAAAAATTTAGGAATTACATAATTTACACAATTTATTTTTTATGCCGGAAATACATAAGAAGTTGTTCTAGAAGCTCACAAAATATGGAAAAAAAATGAAGTCTCTAAAACACAAAAAAAAAACGTTTAATGCCTAAAATAAATAATAAATATGAAGATTATCTTAAATGCTTTGGAAAAATTAAAAATTACTTTAAGAGCTTGAGCAAGAGAAAAAATGGAAATTGTTTCAATTCTCTCCAAATGATAAGAAAATAATGTCACATTCATGATATACAAAAAATACTTTAAATAAATATAATAATTATTAAAGCATATAAGAAGACTTATAAAATACAAATAATGAACTCTGAATAATGCCTATTTGATGATTATTAAATAAATGTAGATATTGTCTTTTAGTAAAATTATGAAACTAAAGTTCGGGAGTCTCTTGTAATGTTTTTATTTGATAAATATCAAGGGTTAAAAATGTAAAAATACAATAAATGCTTATTTATGATAATGAATAATTCAAGTCAAGTCTTATCTCAAGATAATGAAAGCAGCACCCGTATTAGTAAAACGGTTTTTAACGTCTAAAATAGGATATTCTATTTAAGTGGGCGTGCAAACCATTATTTGCGGAATCTTAAATATCCAATCAAGATTCTTGGTTTTGTTTTTGTATTTTATAGGTTAGGTAGTTTAAAGGTTTATTTATTGGTTCAGTTTTCTTAACATATAATTGGAATCGTTGTATATGACCTAAAATATATTATATTAGTATCGTATCAGGAACAAGATAATGATAAATAAGATGTTAGGTATAATGACTATTATTAAATGTATTAGAATTTTGCTTCTTAGTCGGCATTGTATAGAATTGCAAAAATTTTATTTTTATTTTTTGAGTTCATTCTTGCAGTGGAGTTAATAGATCAATAAGCAACTAAAAATATTTCGGTCATCGTCCACTTAATTTATTTGAAAAACTATTAATCCAACATGTTTTGGACATATAACATGTCCATCAATAGGGATAACAAATTAAGGGGCTCTATTAATTCTCTATTACTGTAAATACATGAGAATATCGTTAACTAGATAGTTGTATTATTATTGACCTATTGTTAATTATGTAGTTTTAAGATTTTGTAAAGTTGTTTGCCCCATATCCGTTTCTCATATATTTAAATGTATTTTAACCTTTTAACCTTGTCATGTTATATGTCCGAAACATCTTGGATTAATAGTTTTTTAAATAAATTTAACGCAGGATGACTGAAACACTTTTAGTTACCCATTGTTTTATTTTTTGTTTAAATAGCGATGAGTTGAGTTACTGCAAGAGTATATTTAATATAAAATGAGACTTGAAAACTGCTTTTTGTACATGATCTTAAAGTGTTTACTTACTTAATAATTATTTTCGATTTTTTAAATATTTTGTCGTGTCTTTCTGCTTGAATATATTAATTTTACTTTAATTTATTAATATTTTTTTAATTTTATTTATTAAAAAATTTATTTGGACCATTGTCGCTATAAAGCTAAAGGTTTAAGGCCACTATTTACGTAATCGTTATAGTTTTAAATAGATAATTTAAAAAAGCTGGTAGGTTTTTTTGGCACTATAATAAATCGGATACAAAATTATCGGTAAAGGAAAAATATGTACATATATTGTAATAAATTAATTATTTTGAAAGATATTTCATTAAGTTATTAATTATAAAATTAAATACAGTAATTTTTTATGCATTGCTTATAATATCTTATTCCTCAGTAATATAAAGTAATTTTTCATAAATTTTTTAAGCATTTGACATATCTTTCAGGTATTAATACTTATTTTCATAATATCATATTTATTCCAGGAACTTAAAGTAATTTTAAGAATGTTTAAGTAATTAGGGTCTTAATTAGGCATTATACCTAAATCTTTTATGTTTCAGGCATAGGATATCCCATTTTTCATGCTTTTCCACCATTCGAAGTACTTTCTATTTGATTCAATACAGAAAATTTAAATAAATTTATATTTATATCAAAGATTTCAAATCATTTTAAAATTCTTTTAGGCAGTTAAAGCTTTTTTTCTAAAAAGTTTATTTAAATTTTAAAGGTTATCTTCTTTCTAACTATCTTCATTAATAATTAAAAATATTTAATTTAAAATGGTATTTTACATATTAATTTAATTTATTGATTTAAATTTAAATATTTCTTTAAACTTTAATTATCCATTATATTAGGTTTCATATTTGTAAAATAAAAACAAACCCATCAAATAAAAAATATCAAAATTTCAAATTTTTTTTTTTTAGTATTAATTTAAAAATCATTTTTGAATTATATGTTAAATGCATTTTTTTTATTTTTGTGTTTTTCTACTTAAATATATCAATTTAAATTTTAATGTACTTTACAATTGTAATTTAAGTAGAATATTATAAGATATTTCTAATTTATTTTTTTTTAAATATAACTAAGAGATATCAAAATATAGCAGTAATACAATGAATAATAATTAAGCCTTTATATGGGAAATTAATGGGATATCCCAAAAATGTATATTATATTTGTTGTAATATTTAATATTTCATATACCATATATAAAAAAAAAATTAAAAATTAATGACTACACTTAATGCTCTTTATAATATGACTTAGGATAATCGTAAATTATGATTCTAAATAAGTGGATATACAGGGTGTTTCAAAATTCACTACATATATTTTAAGGGCGTATTCCTCAGGTCAAAATAAGACTTTTTTTCCTATAAACATGGGTCCTAAAATGCACCTCCTTCAAGCTACAGCCATCGCAAAAAGTGTAAAAAAAATCGATTTTTTAAAACTGTGTCTACAGTTTTGCAGCAAATTTAACGAAATTTGGAATACCCCTGTTATTTTAGGCGGTCTATTTACTCTTTATCTTAGAAAAGGCGTAAAACTAATTTTAAGGGGTAAACTGAGGGGGTGCACACTTTTGACAGCCAAAATTTTATGTACGCATATTTTTTTTTGAAAATTAAGCTACACCAAAAAATAGACCATACAAAAATTGAAATTTTTGGTCTCTTGCATTTTTCATACGACTATTAGTTTGTGAGAAAATCGCCGGTGAATAAAAGGATAGTAATATCGTAAATTAAAAATCAAAGAAAAAATTTAGGAAGTAGGCTATGTTTCGCAATTGTTGACATTTTTATTTTTGAGGTTTTAGTAGTAGGCTGTGAGTGTTTTAGACATTTTTTAACTTGCTTGACATTTGGTGTAAAATAAATTTACTGTCATTGTTAACTTTGTTTAATTCCAGTAGTGTACTTCCCGTTTTAGATTTAAAGTGTAGTTTTTATTCCCATGTTTTATTTCTAAACGCTGCTAAAATGGAAATAAACGTTATTCATTCGAACATCTTGCAGACATCCATTTTGTTTATGGTCTTGCTGATGGTAACGCGTATGAAGCTCAAAGATTGTATCAGTTAAGGTTTCCTAATCGCCGACTCCCGAATGTACGAACATTTTCAGAGTCACATCGGCATCTTAGGGAATACGGTAGTTTTCGGACCCCCAGGAACAATGCAGGCAGACCGCAACAAGCACGAAACTAGCACCCGAGGAGCTTTAATTGCATCATTAATTATTATTTGATCAGCTTTAAAAATTTTAAAACTAATCTTATTAACTTTTTTGTAGCGAATAACATTTTTCAGGAAATCTTACTTACGACAAACAACAGTATCACATAATAAACTTTTTGAAGTTTTCGTTTTGAAGGAAAATTGTTTTTTTTTTTTTAATTAAGAAATACTATAAAAATAATCAAAATCTTCTGTTGGCACTCAATTTCATTTGAAATTTTAAAATATTCGTTTTTCTTAACAAAAAAATAATAAAAAATAATCATGTCCATTTAGGTTATGCATTATTTAAGTATTATTAAGTTATGCATTAGTAAACGATATTGTAAAATTACCAACAAAATAAGTTAAGAAACTAAAACTTTTCCTACACATCAATTACTTACATCAAACTACTAATATAGGGACATTAGTAATTTGATGCAGCAAGCTATTACTTGTTACAACTGCAAACTTAAATATTCCATGTCTTTTATGCACTAAAAATCTAGTTTTCTTTATGTTTTCGATACAAAAAAGAAATAAATAAATAAGTTTAGCAAAAATAGTAACAATTAACAATGGACTTTAGAGGTATTTACTGTCTTTAAACATAGTTAAAACGGTACTAATGACTTTATATTCTGCGGACATATAAATTTCTTTTAAAGTTTTAGCAAGAGTTTAAATTGTATCCGGAGTAGAAGTCGTCGAGATCAGGAAATGAGTCACATAAACAACACCTTTTAAGAGCTGCCCACTAATCACACACATATCTTCTTTTACAGTGCCCATTGCGGTCTGCACATTCCTTACCAGACCGTGAGAATATTCGTTTATTTGATCAAATTGCTTTTAACTCTTTTTCTGCTACTCTGTCTACTCTCTGCCGATAGTATTACTGGTTATTTCTCGAATGAGAATTGGGTTAATTAACTTATTTTGATTTTATAAAATATTTACTCTATACTATATGAAAAATATATTTTTTACGTGTTATCATTACTGATACGTATTTCTAGATTAAATCGAATATTTGTCATTATTATATTTATTATTGATATGAAACATATATAGATTGTAAAAATTTACGAGAATTTTTAATGCAAATTAATATATGTAATTTTTAATGAAAGCCTTTATAAGCTTCTTTTTTACAGCCAAAAAAGTTATAAATTTTTTGTTTGATTATTAATTTCTGTTAATTAATTAATGTTAATTTAAGGAATGCAGATTGAATTTTCATTTTAAAAATCAATTTAAAAAAATATAATGTCAATAATTATCCTAAATTAAATAAGCTCTCCATACCATCAAACTTAAAGACACGAAAGCAGGAATATTAATTTAGAAAGAATATTGCAAAAAAATTTGTAATATTCTTATTCAGGGAATAACCAACCGAAAATTGCATATAACCAAATTTACCCTAATTCCTAGTTTTAGTGCAAAAGACCCGCATAAAGTTTTAATTTTTAGCCTAGATGTAGAATTGTATTGAATTTTAGATTATGATTTCCATCGTCAATGTACAGAAGATTTAAAAACGAAATAATTTCTTACAAATTTTAATACAATACCTTTGCATACAAGGATCACCAATATATTTAGCCTTATTTTTATTGAGTCACGTACCGAGCTAATTTTTTAAATTAAAATGTCTCTCCAAATCCTTTAAGTACCAATGATGTGTACTTGCTTGGACAAGAAAAAGAAAAAGTTAAGCTTTCTCACGCCGCACCACATGTCAATGAAAAAGATATATTTTTTACATTAATTATGAATACAAACGCGATTTCTAAGAAGAATAGATTTTTTTAATTTAGTCATGGAAACTTAAGAGCCACGGAACCCATAGGATAAAGTTATACTCAAAACAGAGACAGACGCTTTATTATAAAAGATCAACTAAGAACTAAACAGCTTAACCCGAAAGAAGAAGAAGAAGAAGAAGGCATAATCAAAATCTGTTTAGAAATTCAACGTATTTTCTACGTCAAAGAAAACACTCAAACATTTACCACCGAAGTTAAACACGTCATGGAAACCAATAACATCAGATCGATTTTTTCCAAATCTTTAAGCTACATACCCTTAAGGCTACCAATCTTCAAATCCACAAATCTTTAGGCAAATATTTATTTAGTTAATATTAATTGAATAAACGGAATAAAATGAGAATTTTTAGTACTTGTAAGAAAAATTAAATTTAGATTTATTCATAAAAAATAAAGCAATAATTTAGGAAAATTGCGCTTTTTGTAAATTTTAAAATTTGATTAGTTACACATTCTAAAACCATTTTAATCAGAATTAAAGTATTTTAATGAGAACTATTTAGAATAATGTAAAAAATTCCCTACTCATTTGATAAATTCTTAGAATATTTAATCACGGCAACACGGAAATGTACAAAAACTATTATTCGTATTTTTTGTACTGATATTATTGTCACTGTCAACAAAAAAAAACCAAAACACACTTTTATCGAAATTATCGCTCTCGCTGTAGATACGGCAGAGAATAACAATTATTTGTAGAGATATGCATGCCAGTGTTTTGGTATTCAGGTAATTATTTAATGTACCACCTTTTTGTAGTAAAGTTGTGGTAAAGATATTGAATTTATATTCTACGGATATAAAGTACTCTACTTAAATTCTACTCCTACTCGTACTAATGTTTTTTCCAAGATGGCGCGTAGCAGCCATCTTGAAATTTTCATGTGTCAATTTTGCTTTAAAACATAGTATTCATTCATCAATTGCATTACCTCAAGTTTCAATTTTTAGCGTTATCAAGCGTTATTTTCGTATTTTTTTCACTATGGCTGTTTATACCCCTTCCGAAAGAGTTTAATTAATTAAATGATTTTATGGAGGCAATTCGGCAGTACAATGTAGAGATTTGTTTTCAGTGACATATTTTGAGAATAGACCTATTCCTTGTGCAAAAACGGTTTTAAACATGGTTACAAATTTTGAGACATCTTTTTGTCTTCAACATTGGAAAAAATGCCACACGAAACGTCAAGAACCAGCTGTTTATTTGAGCCTTTTTAATAATTAACAATATTAATTACTTTATTACCAATTTCAAATTGGAACAATTTCATAGCACGCGCAATGAAAGTTTACTATAGCTATTTCCTCCTAAAATACGAGCCTTTTCCCCGTTTTTTCTTAAAGTTGCTGATTTTAAAAGTATATTGATCAATTGAGGGGGTCAGTGGAAAAGTGATATAAGTAACACCGACATGATTTTGAGTAATCTAAGGCCAAAGTTAATGGCTAATAGTAAAATCCTAGTAAAAGTAAATCTAAGAATGGTTACGTATATCTATATAAAAAATTCTAATGTTTTCTGGACTTATATATCCGGGTTTTAAAAATATTGGATTTTTCTAAACAACCTAGTTTTTCTCACTTGTACCATTTTGCCATACATGATGATTTGGGGTAAAAGAAGTATAAGTGACATAACAGATACTTTATTTAAACAATCTGAAACAAAGAAGTGAAAAAAAAGTATAATGAATACAGTTTGTCTTATCTAATCTTCATCAGATTCTAAAATAATCCTGTCACTTTCATCTACTATATCTTTGTCGCTGTCACGTCGCTCTTCTGTACTGCCAGCACCTGCTTTGGTTTTCTTTTTAGGTGCCGTTTCTTGCCTGCTCCGTTTTTTACTTTTTGAATCTTCATGTGCCAAATTCTTGTAAAAATTGTGGTATACCGGAGGTACAAACTGCAACAGCTCTTGAAGATTTTGCCATTTAAGAAATTTTATTTTTGGTGCCTCATTATACAAGGGGTAAAGTTTTGTGCCGATGGTCTTCCTTTGCTTCTTAGGGCCCAATCTGCTTTATAAAATTCAATTATTGCACTTAGAGTGTCTTTAAATTTCATTGTAAATGGTTGACCTTTTTCAAGTCTTATCCATCTAATTTGTATCCAGGCAATCTTCCTTTTTTCTTTGTCATTGCGAACAATGGTAGTTATTCAAAGCTCTGAAAAGCAAAAAAAGTCAGCCGATGTCATTTGTGTTACAGAGAATTTCTTGCAACTCTCTTTAATGTAGAAGTGAAGTATAGCGGGTTAAGGACAGAAATCAAACCTCAAGATTTGAAATTAGCCGACGTTTCGACGTTTATTTACGTCTTTTTCAAGGCTGAAAAAGATACAATTGCTACAAAATGGTGAAAGCAATAGTTATTAATATAATAGTTAATAAACCACCAAACAAAAACACAAATAAAACGGAGAACAAAGCATAAAAGTTAAAATTAAGATGACTTACCAAATTTACATTAGAGGTTTACGTAATAATTAAAACCCAATAACATCTCCATCATACATACACCACAGATACGATCGTTATACATTAAAATATGCAGCACAACCATTAAGTAAAACCAAAAAAAAACACACAGTATACATAAAATAAAATTGGCTTATATCACAGATTGATTCACAATGAATAAGTAGTGCGTATAATAATTATAGTAAAAAATAGCACCTTCTAAGTCAGTGTTTAGTAGTAACTGTACACAGAATTTATTGTTATAAAGCAGGAATGATGCACATTCTTTTTATGTCTGTAAAATAGGTTTAATATTACCTGGGCTCGTTGAAAAGTTAAGTACTTTACAGTTTGGATTTATACAGCTTTAAAATGTGATTATATTGTGTACTTAGGCCCTGAGTATCGGTTTGGTGATTAACAGAATTATGCAGTTGGATGTGTATCATTTCACTGATATTGCGTTTAAGATAGTGCCTCTCTCTATCAACTATGCTAACATCATCAAAATTGAAGTTATGCCCTGTGGAAAAGTGATGCTGTGCTAAAGCGGTCTTATCTTTTTTGTTCATATTTATGACTTTACAATCATATTGATGCTGTTATAGTCTGTTCTTTAAATGCTGCCTAGTGATACCTAACACTGTTCACAATTACGACAAGGTATACGGTATACCAAACCTGAGCTCAACTCAAGGGGAGTACGATCTTTTAATTGGGAAAACAATACACTACTTGAGTTTATGTTGTAAAAAGCCAGTTTAAAATTGTAATTTTTTTCACGGATATGTCGTTGGATTTGTTCTGAAAATGTTTTTACATATGGAAATCTGAAATATTTTGTTTCTTTATTCCTTACCAGTTGTGTATCTGTTAAAAGTTTAAAATTATTGATAACTCTATTTACTAATGTTGTGGGGTAATTGTTATTTCTTAAGAAAATTTTAATTTTCATTGTATTAGATTCATGATACTTCGGGCTACTCAATTTATAGGATCTAAACAATAGGTTTTTAATTATTCCTATTTTGTTTGACATTGGATGTGACGATAGGTAATTAATTACTCTGCCTGAAGATGAAGGTTTTGTGTACCAATTAGTTGTTCCGTTCTACCATAATATCCAAAAATGGTATACAATTATTATTTTCTAATTCCATGGTAAACTTAAGCTTGTCATGATAATCATTAAAATGATTTAAAAGTTCCTTTGTTTTGTTAGATGGGCACGCCAAAATTGTGTCATCAACATATATTTTAATAAAAGCTAATTTAAAAGGTAAATTAGGAACTATGTTAGTTAGGAGTTCGTTCATCACCAAATTTGCCACCAACTGGGCTGGCAGGGTTGCCCATAGCTGAACCATCCAGTTGTTGGTAGAACTGACCACCGAAAGAAAAGTAACTGCTATCGAATAAATATTCAATAATTCTCAGCAAAAGACTTTTAGGTATATCTGTGTAAGCGGATATAGTGCCCCATTTATTTTTTATAATATTTAAAACTAACGATTTAGGAATATTTGTGAACAATGACGTAACATCCAAGGACACTAAAATATAATTTTCTGGTATTGACACACTTTGTGAGAATTCTACAAAATCAAAAGAATTTTTTATGTTAAAACAAAAAGTTGATGTAACTTGGTTTAGAATACCATGAACAAAGACAGCTAAATTATATGATGGAGAATCAATACAACTGACCACTGGTCTTAGGCTCAGATTTGGTTTGTGTGTTTTCCGCAAACAATAAAGTTTAGGAAACACACTATTATTTGTACGTAACTTTCTGAAGAATGACTCATTAATGTAATTGTTATCTAATAATTCTTTAGCGATTTTATTTGCTTGATTTTGAAACCTCATAGTAGGATCAGATTTTAAGGTTTTATAAGTATTGTCATCACTTAATAAATCACGCACACCAGCTAAATATTCATTCTTATACATGACGACAGTGGAGCCACCCTTGTCAGAGCGCATAACAACTATTTCAGGATGTTGTCTTAAAAAATTCTTACATAATGCAAAATCTTTTTTAATTTTATTCAAGTATGGTTGTTGATTAAAACAAGAACCATTTGTAGATGTTATAAAATTGGTTAGACTAGGGATACATTTGGACCTTAAATTTTCTTGTTCTTCTTCACTTCTCTCTTTAATGGCTTTATTCCATTCAGTAGGTACATATACGTACTGAACGTGGCGCTTGTGCTTCTCAATTAATGCAAAGTCTTCATCGCACTTCATATAAGTGTGCCCTGGCTCTAAGAATTTATGGTCCACAGATTGTATGTCAAAATTTTAAACAACGTACATCTAAAATACTTTAATACATTCTTATTCTTATTTTGGCCCCCGCAGGAGTCACTGAAGGCTATAATATTTTTTGTCGTCTTTGGCAGTTGCTTAACAAACTTCAATACATAACACGCAACCTCGGAAGATCCTCTGCAAGCGATGCTTTTGTCCCATGTATACATAAAAGCCTTATTACTGCCAAGGTTGTGGACAGCAAAATTGTAAGTCCATAGAGTTCTCAGGTAACATACTTTATTCATCGTTAAACCAGGAGTTGGTAGTATTTTTTGAAGGTCGAAGCAAATGGCCACAGTTTCACCTGCAGACTCTTGAGCAAGCTTCTTCGCCCGTCTTTTTTCTTCCTGTGCATTCTCTGCTTTTCGTTGATGAACGTCTTTTTCTATTTGTACCTTCCTTCTCCGTTCCTCATCTCCAGATTTCAGTAAAATATCAACACTGTTGCATTTATTGCATGTATCAGTGTGCGGTTGATGAAATGAGAGATTAAATTCCGTGTTAAAAATCTCACGATAAAGCCACTCTTTAACCGGACGTTTCTCTTGTTCTTCACTAAACTGCAAATAGCATTTGTACATTTTTTTGACATTTAGGTAAGAAGGCAGGTATTTTTTATTGGGGCTATCCTTTCTACAATAGTGACTTGTATATCTTGGAAATCGGTTAATATGATCTTTGGCTAGATCGCGGCCTTCGTCTAAAATTCTACTAGGATTTGGCGCCTTTCCTCTTCCATCAAGTATGACAAACCCGACATCTGTCTTTTTGTTAACAACTCGTGAGTATCTTCCGTTACTCATTTTTAACGTTTTTAAAAAGAAATCCTTGCAAACCCTTTGATTTTTCAAGGTCACACTAATAGGTTTTAACTTATGGGATACTGCATTAGTTTTCTTTCTCAGGGGAGTTTCAATTTTAATGCAAGACGAGATAAATGCAGTCTGTAAATCCCAATTACCCAGTTCCCAAAAACCGTCAAAAATTCGCCGTGCGTCTACTTCAGAGATGTTATTACACTTGTATTGACAATCGTGGACAAAGTAAGTAACATTTTTAGCACCTTTGGGCTGATTCCGATATCCCACGTATGCTTTGCCGCTATTCCGCAACTTTTTTTGTACTTGCTTCTTATGGCCTTCTGGCTTTCTAACTCTCTTCTTTCCTTTATTTTTTATACCTTCAATAGTTGGACTGTTTGTGTGGCTCAGTGCTGTCAGTGGCAAATCGTCACTGTTCTCAGAACCTCCATCGCTTGAATCATTACCAGGAAAATATGTTTTGTCAGCATCGGAATCGTCAAACTCTGAAAAATCTGAAAGTAAAGTTAGAAATTAATAGTTTTATTTTACGATTTTAAATTTGGATCTGTCCACTGTCATGGATAAATCCCTGGGATTCGAACCCATCGAATTTCTAGAATGCAAGTCTAACATTTTACCCAAAACACCGTTTCACTTCAAACGAGGTTGCAGGCAAACAAAGTTTTTAAACCTTATACATGCTGCTGTAAGGGCAGACACTTTCTTTAAATTTACAACTTTAAACTTTACCTTCAACACTTGGACCTTGTCGGTTTCTTAATACTGATAATGGCAAATCGTCACTGTCTTGAGTATTCCCATTGTTAGATTTTCTTTCAGGAAAATTTGTTTTGGAAGTACCAGGCTCGTTAAAAATCGAAAACTCTAAAAGTAAGGTTAGAAAAAAATTTCGGCAATTTAAATTTTTACACGAACATGTGATGATTACAAATTAGTTAATAAAACAAACTTAGCATTCTCCATTTTAGTAAAAAATACCAAGATTATTATTTGAAAGTCACTTTAGTCACTGGCAAAACACTAGAACGTATTCATATATGCAAGCACTGTTTACTAATTTACGAAATAGATAAATGGTATAAGTGGATCGTCACCTAAGAACAGAACTAGCCTAAGTCACATTTTAGAGATTTTTCAGGAGGAGGTTTTTTTGAATACATTGAAATGTTTTAATTTAATTTTTGTTGAAATATGGGAAACGAAATTAATAAGCAAACTTGATCAAAATACATTATAAATAGTTATAAAGTTTCTACTGTATTTCTAAAATAATGGACATAGGCTACTCGAGTCATTTTGGTTATATATTCAATGTCCATTAAGAAACATAGGCTAATCTATAATTGGGTCTATCAGTGGACATAGAATAGTTTAAATAAAAAGGTTAAAAAAATATATTTGCAATTTTTTTGAGCATAAAATTAGACATTGATGTACTTACCGAGCAATGTATTTTGTACCCATGGGTACATATGTAAAGGGGATTTTATATATTTAATTTCAGTTTATTAATTTATTATTGAAACAAAATATTTATTAACGAAACAACATTCATACATTTTGGCTTAAATTAACCTTAAAGAAAAATTTTTTACTCTTTGGTACAAAAATAAACGTTTAAAAATTAAAAAATAAATCTAAACACTATTCACTGTCAGAGTCCTTATTTAAATCAGAGTCTGCTTGATTGGAATGTGGCAAATTACGAAAGAAGTCGTGATATGGTTTAGCAATAACGCTTTTCTGGCACAGATACTGAAGATGATCGTATTTTTTTTCGTCAGTGGAATTGCGTTACTATACAAGATTTTTAGCTGGTATTCTTTGGTGATGCTAGTCATTTTTTTTCTACCCTTCTCTAGAAGATTTAATATTTTAAATGACTCTTGTTTGTAGTTATATTTGATTAAAATGCAATCAGGGTGAATCGGAGTAGTTCTTATGATTTTAATATTATTCCAGTTGACCCTTTCATTATCTGTGTCTTTCTCACAATTTAAATTTGTTTTTGACTGTAAGTCCTTTAAATCATAGACTAAATCCTGAGATATTTCATGGACAATATAAGGCTGCTTTCTTTTGGCAGTCCTCACTAGGGTATACCATTGATCAGGGGTTGCTATAGGGAGACTTCGGGCTGCTTTTTCGATTACGCTATGAACGCAATCTCCTTCTGATTGGGTATGGCCACGTTCAAGGTAAGTATGATTTATTGTTATCTTATATTTTTGTGAAAGGTAGTTATAAAGGGCATACAAATTTTTGTTTCTATTCTGCCCTGCACAATTATCCGAATAGAAACAGAATTCATTGACACCCTTTTTAATATTATCTGTTATAAACATTAGAAGACAGCTCTTCCTATTTCCGAGGACCCTCTTTTTGCGATACATTCATACCACATAAAGCAGTTGCAGTCCTTCGTAGCCAAATCAAATATAGTAAAATTAAATGTCGATAACTTAAGCTTATAATAAGCAAGGTAAAAAACACGAAATCTACAGCATCACAAATACATTTAATAAAATAACGAAGGTTACATGTTTCGCTCGACTAGAGCATCATCAGACCTAAACAATAATTAAAATTATGTAACCCGAAAACAGGAGAATTCAACAAAAACTTACCATAACATACACAAAACACCTAATATCTAAGTAAACAAAGATTACAATAAAGTGGCACTATCTATGTACAAAGAACTCAACTAAACAATCAAATCCTTTATACATTTCAGAAATCTAACCATCATTTAAGAGTCTAGAACTACTTGAGGTTATTAAAAACTAGGTGGCCATCAAAATCAAACCTTTCATTAACACAGGACAGATCTGGGCTTTTAAAAGCTTTACTAATCTCCATTGTCTCCAACAAGTCTAGTTTTTTACTTTTGTTGCATTGATGCAGTATTTTTATATTTTGGCTGTCAGGAAAATCATGTCTGGAGTCGAGAAGGTGATTAGCAAAAGCTGATCTGGTCACTGTGATTTCGGTATTTTTAAATTTATTGTATTGGGCCTTGTGTTCACTAATCCTAGTAGAAATCTTCCTACCAGACTGGCCGACGTACACTGCAGGGCACTCTTTACACCTAATCTCATAAACTCCTGGAGAAGATAGTGGGGGTAGTTTATCTTTAGTTTTAATTAGATGTCTATTTAAGGTATTATTGGTTTTAAAAGCTGCGGTTATGCCTTTCTACTAGGATTAGTGAACACAAGGCCCAATACAATAAATTTAAAAATACCGAAATCACAGTGACCAGATCAGCTTTTGCTAATCACCTTCTCGACTCCAAACATGATTTTCCTGACAGCCAAAATATAAAAATACTGCATCAATGCAACAAAAGTAAAAAACTAGACTTGTTGGAGACAATGGAGATTAGTAAAGCTTTTAAAAGCCCAGATCTGTCCTGTGTTAATGAAAGGTTTGATTTTGATGGCCACCTAGTTTTTAATAACCTCAAGTAGTTCTAGACTCTTAAATGATGGTTAGATTTCTGAAATGTATAAAGGATTTGATTGTTTAGTTGAGTTCTTTGTACATAGATAGTGCCACTTTATTGTAATCTTTGTTTACTTAAATATTAGGTGTTTTGTGTATGTTATGGTAAGTTTTTGTTGAATTCTCCTGTTTTCGGGTTTCATAATTTTAATTATTGTTTAGGTCTGATGATGCTCTAGTCGAGCGAAACATGTAACCTTCGTTATTTTATTAAATGTATTTGTGATGCTGTAGATTTCGTGTTTTTTACCTTTTATAAAAGTGTATGACCAGCATCTTTGGGATAATGGATGAGTTTTTCGAGTTATAATAAGCAAGGCCTACCTCTGATTTTGGAACGGGCAATATCTGTTGCAGATCGAAAACAGCCACACACATTTGAGAATTAACTTTTGCATTTTCTTTATCAGAATTCTTTAAATCCCTTGCAATATTTTTGTTCTCTATATGATTCTGATATTGCACCTCCAACTCTATCTTTTCCTCGGATGTAGAATTTTGATATTTGTAGCAAATATCACACAGGTCTTTCTTTGGGCGATGAAACGACATGTTGAATTCCGTATTAAATATGTGTCTATACATGCTTTCTGTAGCAGGCGGAGATATATTATTTTCTTCACAATACTCAACATAAAGGCTATACATTTTTAGCACATTAAGTGACGCTGGTAAATACAATCTTGAAGAGTTTTTACGACAATAGTGACTTTCAATGGTCTCGAAGGAATTGATATGTTGCTTAATAGTTTGCTTCACTGCCTCATCTACGATGTTATTTTTGGATGCCCGGCCTCTTTTGTCATCTTGAACTACACCTGCACTTCCTAGTTTCTTAAAAACTGTTTTGACTACCTGAGGACTTATGTTTAATGTGTTGATGAAAAAGGTTTTGCAAACTTGAATGTTGCTGTTTTCAAATAGTAAAAAATAACGGAACGTAAATGATCGTCTGCTATCGGCAGCTTCATCAGCAGCGGTACCTCTTTTTCGTTGTCTTACTTTGCTTTTACGCTCAACGTACTTTGCTAGAAAATCTCTTTGTCTATTGATATCCCCCATAGACCAGTATTCCTCAAATACAACGACTCTTTGGTCCTCTGTAATTTTTTCGGTACATTTCATTCGACAATTTTGGCAAGCAACTTTTATACTTCGATTGGGTTGAGCATTTCCTTTCCAATTTCTATATGACTTTCCGGAGTTTCGACATTTTTTTATTATTGATCTTTTCCAGCTTTCTGTATTGCGCTTTCTTTTTCGTGACGATTTTGCTTGCTCACTGACATTTTCTTTTTCATTTTCTTCACTTTCTTCCACTTTGGAAGAGTTTTCCTTGTAGTCGGGATAATTTGATTCGTTATCACTCTTAAAAGGATCAGACTCTGAGGAAGATAAGTCTAAATCCATTTCAAGCTGTGTATTCTGTTGAAGCGGTCGAAGATTACTTGTGGAAGGTAAAACCGAGGGCAAAACTATCATTTCCTTCTCTTTAGGAGATTGTGCCAAATTTGCAGGGCTCCTAATAGCAGGATGATGAGAAGTATCATCAGGCAACATCTGTCTTCTTATTTCTTCAATTGTCTTTATATCTGGAGCAAAAATCGAATTGAAATAAGTGAAAGTTTCGATTATGTCAACTTCGGAAGGTGGTACCAAATCCGCACTTTTGGCCATTATAGATTCCATTGTCAAGGAGCTATTGCATTTAGTAGCTAAACATTCCATAGTCTCCAAACGTGTACCGAGGTCTCTTAATACATCTTTACATTTTGAATCTGAAAGCAAAATGAAGACTTATTAAGAGACTATTCAATATTCGTATAGGATAACACTAAAATTGTTTGCCTTTTTAATATACAGGGTGTTTGGCAGATGGTTGAACAAAAAAAAACAGCAAAAAGGTGTGGCGATAATATGCTACTTACTTAGCCTATAAATGTGCCTTAGGCTCAAAGGTTTAGAACTTTTATAAAAATGAATAAAAAAATCCGAAACACATCACCTAAAGCCAAATAACTTATAAAAATGCGGAAGTACACACAGTAGTGATCACATAAATAGCACACCCTAAAATTTGTAAAAAAAAATCTGTACCAATTATTATAAAGAACCAATACCGCATTTTAAAACTTCAATCCGTTTCTCAGTTGACGTGTTTCGGCAATTTTTTTATAAAGTTTTTATAGTGCCTTTTTGTCACCATTAAAAAAAAAGTATAAAAATAAAACTTTTTTTTGTGAAATTTTAGGTAAAATACTACTGTAAAATAACTTTAAGAATTTCAAGAGCTCTACCTATTTAATCGGAAATAATGAGTATAGTTATTATTTTTTTAAAAAATTAGTTTTTTTGCATGCGCACTCAAAAATTCTATAGGTTGTACTTACCTGTTTGTCTTGTAGATTCGAGGTTTTGCACTGCACCGACCATTCTTTGCGTCCGTTTCTTGTACATTATAGCTCAAATTTATTAAACACTTTTTAAAAAGTAAGGAAAACCTTTCCCTTTCTTTCTGCAAATTATGAACTTGTCAGATCAGAAGAAGCTTAAGTCCACTATTATGTTTATTGCTTAAATAGCCTAATTGTGTTACCAGAAGTAGCCTATGTCCACATTTATAATTTATTATATTCACATAGGCTTTAATTTGTAGTTAGACTCCTTCTGCACCAAATATTATTTTGTTTTGAGACTTAGGCTATTTATTTTTTCCTGACGCGCGGACTTGTGTATCGTTCGGGAGTTACGCTACTTCTGCACTGAACCCGGGCGGCCCGACTCGATGCGGTGGTGGGAGAATGTCATTTTTGGGAATTTTGGACATAGGCCAGTTCTGATCTGAAGTGACGACTTGTACTTTTTTCTCCTAAACAGATATGCCCTTTAACTATACAGTAGTGCACTTATCTCCAATTATGGAAAAATTTTACTTATACCACTTTTACACTGACCCCCTCAATTTTGGCTTAACTTTGATAATTTGAGAGAGGTTTAAGTTTTTTTAACAAACAAAACAATAATTCATAACTTTGTTGAAGATTTATCATCACACATTCCATAGTACATAATCATCACATGTAGGAATATTAGCTATTTCTTTTCAAACTTAGCTCCAAGTATTCAAATACGAATTGTCGCTTGTTGATGCACCCAACTTTCAGGCACTACAATAACGCATCAAATGCTTTAATAAAAAATGTTTCGACCAAAAACTATAGAAAATTCTATGCTCAACCATTTTGTTCAAATTATTTTTTTTCCATATAATAATTTATTGCTTTTGAAATATGCGAAACATCATCAATATAAACTGAGACAGCTGCTTTTTTCCTTCAAAAATGATATTGGCTACTTTTTTGATAAAATAAATACCATGGCTGTCATAAGCGATGTAAAATTTTACCCCTTCATGTAAGATGGCGGATAGCCTGCAAGGAGTTGATGGTCCAAACCTCGAATTTAAGCTTTTTAAATTATACCTTAACGATAACAAATAAATTCATTCTTATCCTATAAAATTGCAAATATAAATACTAAGTATACTGGACTACAGAAACATGAAATACCTGGAAGTTATTGCAGCCAAAAGATCTCATAACAATATCTATTTCTTCCAGACATGTAATGTCGCTTTTTATTACCTGTAAATAGTCAAAAAAATCGGGGGATGCTACCTCAACTGCCTGAAAAAAATAACATACGACCTTAAATGCTTAAATGTCTTGCACATTCCTTTAATTCGGCATAAAACAACTTATTAAAACAACATTCATTCTCCAATGTTAAAACTATAATTTTTAATTATTTTAATTTTAATTATCACTTTATATAAAATTATCATCATTAAAGTTTTATTTATCCACAAATCGGCCGCGCCCAATCATTTTTCATCCGTAAATGATTTATCGCGAAAAAAATTAGCCAATCGGTAGCACTTGAAAGAAATATGAAGGAGGCCTTCATTAATCTTTGTCAGTTATGTCATGTTGAATTTGACGTCATTATTTAACACTTAAAGCGGCCTCACTTATCAATCAGTGCAGTGGAACAAATGCAAGCTGATAGGATTGTTAAATATAATATTATGTAAACGTAAATAAGTTATCGATTCGATTATATATGTATTGGACAATCAGAATTTGCATTTTGTTTTTCTGAACACAACTGAGTGTGCTTCTTAAACGTAAATAATAGGAACCACTAGCATCCTATGTAATCAGAGATTTTACGCGTTTACTGTATAATAACGATAATATACCCTTAAGCCGTTACCGGTAAAGGTAGGTAGTACTTAAAAATAGTGGTCAGTTGCAGCAGCATCCTAACAATAGAATAAGGTTCCGGCCAGAGTGGGCGAGATACAGATCTCTAAAGATGCGGCTTAAGATAAGCTTTGCAAAGAGTCATTATTCTACTACGGTCTTGAGGTGCATACCGGTACACTTTACTTGATAGTAACAATGTTACATTGTTGCTTGCGATGCTAATGGGGAGAAGCAAGAAGTTGTAATGTCCTTTTCGTTTAAAAACCTCTGTAATGTTGACTTTTTTTTAGTTAAAATAATTTTGCATTGCTTCGAGGATGTTAACTTAAAATGCAATTGGTTTATTATTTAAATGGTAATTGGTCAGTGGTTCAGGAATTAATTAACTGAGATCAGCAGAAACTTGTCCAACCTGAGTAGGACTAAGAACTCCAAAAATAAAGTACACCATACTAAAGTTTTAGATCCTAATAATATATCCAAAAATGATACCAAAAGAAAATATCTTTTTTCCTAAAGTAAAGTGTTTTTTTTTGTAAGAAATTAAAAATTTTTTAAAAGCTAGAATTTTGTAATTTAAGAGAAGTATTAAATTGCATTAGATGTACCTGGACATCTTTATTTAATAAAATAAAGGCTGAAGATCTTTCCCAAGGATGCAAAGCGATATTACCGTAATATAACACAATTGGGAAAAAAATGTTACTGGAAAGAAATCAAGAATTTCAGGAAATTAAAGTAATTTTTTAAACTAACAGGCAGTTGTAATTAACAATATCTAGCACTTTTAGACTAGGAAGGTAATATTATGCAGCAGCAATTAATAGTCAAGAGAAGATTAATCAAAAAAGATTATCTCAATTGCCTGTAACTTATAGTTATCACGCCATTTTGCCAGCACTCTCTAAGTGCTAATGGCCCAATATTGGATTTGAAGATTGAAGATCTCTCTAAGCGTGCGAAGCCGTATTAATATAAAATAACATAAAATAATAACTAACAAAAAATTCCTTAAAGATCTCAGAAAATCTGCAATTTCGCCAGAAGAAGTCAAGAAATCCATGTAATTGAAGTGATTTTTTCTTTATGCAGTTGCAATTATTGAACACTAAAAAGAAATTACTTAATAAGCTTAGAACTTAAAACTTAGAAGATATTAGACATTCTGGGCTCCCTTATTTATAATGGAATTAAAGGTCTGATTTACTGATGGCACCTTTAGACTCGGAAACGAAGGAGATAATAAGCAGAAACTGGCCATAACCAAAGAGGATCATCTCAATTGTCTAAAATTGATTGAGAAAAAGCCAAGAATTTCAAGGAATTAAAGTAATAAGCCTGTAATTTATAGTTATCACGTCATTTTACCAGCACTTTCAAGTGATGATGGCCGAATATTGGATTTGAAGATTGAAGATCTCTTCGCACCCTCTTCTAAGGCTGCGAAGCGGTATTAACATAAAATAACATATGGAAAAGGACTACTAACCAGGCAAGCAATTCATGTAATTAAAGTCATTTTATCTATTTCCATGCAGTTGAAAATAAATAACTGAGTGTCTTTTCAAAAGGGGATATTCACATTTTTGGGTTTGGTTATACTAAGCCTTGAATCCATTTGTCAGTGCTAAACTTCATATTTTGCCCATCATAAATCGAAACAAAACGTGATATATCCTTAGTAAATTACATTGAAAAAATTGTGTTCTTTTCAAAAGGGGATTTACTACTTTGATTTTTCTCAAATGGTGAGATTTACATAAATTAATATTTACATTTAATTTTTTACATGTTTGGTTTAAATTTTATTATACTTTAAACTAATTATGTAAAAAAGAACAGATTATATTTAATAAGGGGCTTATAGGTCCTACGTTCTAGGCAGTGCAGTCTTGCGTTCCAACTGTCATTTACGTATCTATAATGTTGCAGTCAGAGGCACGATACTGTGCTCTTAACCACTCTGTAAATTAATAATAAAGTGAGAATGTGAGGATATAGTTAGTGTGATGTGGCGAATATACATAACAGGTTAATTCGCCCTAAATCTGATTGGCTGCAGAAGTCCGGCAACAACCAGCTGTTATTTGTCTTGTCAACGGTAGACGGCTGACAAGTGACGGTACACGGGAGGCTCTCCCGCGCATTCCGACCGACGACACGTATCGAACATTACTCGTGTTCTTTTTATAATTTAGGATTGTTATTAAGTGCAATTAGGTTATTTAAGGGTAATAAATTAAGTTCTTAAACAAGTGTGCCTTATTTGCTGACAGCAACAGCCACAGTGATAATGCTTTCATTGTTTTTTGGTTAGTTTGCATATAAAATCAATAATATTGAAGACAAAATATTGATAGAAAATGGAAGATAAAACGGTAGAGGCTTCAAATACTGGTGGTAGAAAGCAGAGGAGTATAAAGAAACTTCGAAAAAGGAAATTGTAAGTGTATAAAATAGTTCGCGTTTTGATTTGTTTGTCTGTTTTGTTTATAGTACTAGTGATATATTTTTTTATAGATACGTTGATAAAGATCCTCTGTGTACGGATTTCAAAAAAACTTATTTACATTGTTCTGGTAAAACTAAATTTAAGTGTGCTACTATTCATTTCTCATTGGTGATGAAAAATAAAAAAAAAGCTTTACGAATGGGAAACGAAGGTAGAACAAGATATATTTTTATCCCGATTAATAACGCCTTATGATGCACAAAAAAGGGAAACTATGCGGCAAAATCAAATATCAAGAATAGGAATATGAGCTGCCAGTATTACTTATTTTCAAAGAAAAAACGTGTGATTGTAGTGTGTAAACAATTTTTTATTATTGCTTTTGGAATTACAAAAAGAAGATTAAAGAACCTGTGTAAAACATTACATAAAGGAAAAACGCCGGCAGAAAACCGAGGTGGAAATAGGTATGGTAATCGCAACGAAAACAAAAAGCAAAGCCTTCGTTTATTTTTAAATAAAATGCCTACACAAGAAAATCATTATGGCCGACAAAAGTCAAAAAGGATTTACTTGTCATCACAATTAAATGCAAAGAAATTATGGCAACTTTATAATAGTTTTGTGACGGATGATTTGAAAGTTAAGAAAACAATGTTTTATAAAATTTTTATAGGAGAATTCAATATCGGATTTGCATCTCCAGCTACGGATGCTTGCAATGTCTGGGTGTTATGGCGTAATAAAATAAAAAATGGGAAAGATAACGCCAAAAAGCAACAGTTAAAAACAGAACAGAGGACGCATAAACTCCGTGCAAATGCATTTTACGACTATATGAGAAAAAAAGAGGACAACAGTCGTTCTGTATGTTTTGACCTACAACAGGTTCAGTGTTTGCCTAGGGCCCCCATACAAGATGCCTTTTTTCTGTAAGTTTAAAGAATGTTGTAATTCAATAGACTGGAATGGTATCATACTTAACAACGGTGATCCTTTTAAGAGTTTCCATTCAACTTTAGTGAATGTTTTTGAGGCAACTTTTCCCATGGTGACAATTAGGGAAAAAAGGAGAAGACCCTGGTATAGCAGGGGTCTATTAGTTTCTGATAAAAATCTTCGGTGTTTGCACTCCATAAGAAAGTTTGCCTTGGACAACTCCAAATTCATATCCTACTTTAATAGATATCGCAAAATTTACCGTAATACAGTGAAATTGGCAAAAAACTTATACTACTCAAGTAAAATAAACCAATCAAGAAATAAGTCTAGAGAGTCTTGGAAAATTGTTAATGACTTATGTGGCGAACATGGGAACCCTTCTGTTTCTAATAGCACGGTGTCGGCCGAAACACTCAATCATTTTTTCCAGGGTGTTGCTTTGGGTCTATCAATATTATTGCCTCAGTCTGTTGGAGATCCGCGCTCATACTTACACAAGATTAAGGTGCCTGAAACATTTTTCTTTAGACCAACAGATTCTAGTGAAATAATGGAAGCTCTATCCTCAATGAAAAACAAGAACTCCTCTGGATGGGATGGGCTGTCACTAAAGGTCCTAACAGCGCTACCGCTACCAACCCTTGATTCTTTGGCTGAGGTGTTAAATGTTTCACTTTCAAGTGGGTCCTTTCCACATTTACTCAAGGATGCCTTGATTATACCATTATTTAAGGGTGGAAACTGTAATGACCTATCAAATTTCAGACCCATAGCCCTGCTTCCCACGCTTGGCAAGCTTGTAGAAAGATTGGTAAAAACTAGGATGATGGAATTTCTGAAACGGCATAATGTTCTTAACCATCAGCAATTTGGATTCCGGACGAAACTGGGTACATCTGATGCTATTTTCAATTTTTTAGAGAGTCTGTACATGGGGTTGAACGCTGGGGAGAGTGCGGCGGCGGTGTTCTGTGACTTATCTAAGGCGTGTGACTGTGTAAGTCACAGAATACTGCTACAGAAGCTAGAAACCTATGGATTCAGAGGAGTTGCTCTCGACTGGTTTCGTTCTTACCTATCTGGAAGAACACAAAGGGTATTCTTTGACAATGATATGTCATCCCGTCTGAATATGGACGCTGGTGTACCCCAGGGTTCTGTTCTTGGACCAATATTGTTCCCGCTATATGTCAATGATATCTCTCAAATTCCAATTAGGGGCAAATTTACTATCTTTGCGGATGATACAACATTACTTTGGCATGACACTGACACCAAGAGATTAAGGAATATTGTTGATGAAAATTTAATTCTTGTAAAGTCATGGTGTAAATCTAATAGATTAACTTTTAATATTTCTAAAACTAATATTTTAACTTTTAAATGTAACCTTGGAACTGTCACTTTGCAAAATGAAACAATAAGTCCTTCTGAAACATGCAAATTTTTAGGCCTGACGATTGATAAGCAATTAAAATTTGAAAATCATATCTCCTCTTTATTAGGGAAGTTATCATCCAACTGTTATGCTATTAGAGTAATAACACATTCTCTGGGACGTGATGTGGCCAAAATTGCCTACCATGCTCTTATAGAGTCTTATCTGAGATACGGTATTGTATTTTGGGGTGTGTGCTCTCAGTATTTGTTCAGTTCTCTATTTATTTTGCAAAAAAGAGCCATACGCTATATGTGTGCAGCTCCCTTTCGTAGCCCCTGTAGGCCATTGTTTTTAAAACACTCTGTCCTGACATTGCCATGCTTTTTTATTTTAGAGACTGTTTGTCTTATGCACAAAAAATATCGCCATCAACTTGGCCCCCCCTCCTCGGGTTACAATCTCCGAACAATCTTCTCTTTACCTCTACCTATCCCAAAAAGTGAGCAGATTAAGTCCTCTTTTGTATATGGGGGCAGAAGGCTTTTTAACCCCCTACCCCTTTATATAAGGCTAATAAATTATGAAAAACGTTTTAGGAAAAATATAAAGAAACTCTTGCTTGCTAAAGCATTTTATTCTGTAGACGAGTTTTTAAATACAATCTTTTGACAGTGAAGAATTTTGCACAGCGTAATGTGAATTCTTACTACCCTTTCTTTGGGTATGTTCTATATTCTATGTATGTAAGAATTGTTAAAATTTTTATATTTTTGTAAAAGATTATGTTGTCAACTATCTTTAAGATTTTATATAATGCTTTGTTAACAACAGATGATGTTATGTAACAATAAAGCTATTTTTGACTTTGACTTTGACTTTTATGCCAGACAGCCCAGTGTATACAATTCTTGTCTTGTACCTTTAGATTCAAAAGATCCTGTTTTTTACTCATGGGATGAGTCACAATCAGCAAGAGGTTCTACCGAAGTGGAATCTGCTGTGTATGACTATTTAAAGAAATTAACACTAGAAGCTGATGTATTTCACCTAAGACTGTTTTGCGATGGTTGCGGAGGGCAAAACAAGAATAGCCACATTATACACATGCTCCTATTCTACCTTTTGAATGACTCCGCAAGACATCTTAAGGATATAAAATTATTTTTTCCAGTATGAGGCCTCAGGAGACCGGGTTTTTGGGTCGACTGGAGAAAGAAATTAGAAAGTATGTTGTAATAACCACCGAAGAGAATTATAATGACATTTTTAAAAAATTTGGCACACTAAGATTATTGGGGCACGATTGGATTCTAAAAGATGTAAAAAGCTTAGAGGAATATTATAAAAAAAGTGGATGGTATCCAGAAATTTAAACGAATAATTTTTACTAAAAAAAGGTTCGAGGTCATTACTCCGTTGATTTAAAAAGCTATGAGAATCCGTTGGAAAAACCTGTAACAATTCTTAAAAAGGGAAAAAGGCATCCTTTGTCATGGGATAATTTGAATTTGGGGTTACGTTCATTAAGCGAGAACAAAAAAAGGACATAAAAAACTTGCTGAACAAACAGTTTGGTGATGAGTGATTTAATTTAAAAGAACTACAGTGGTACAAAAAATTAATAATTGATGATCCAAATAGTGCTTCCGAGGTACAATCAAACCCCGAAATGGAAAATATGTGTGATTTTCTTACAGATGATATAGGTGAAATAAAAGTTTAACAAATTTTCAACTTCTGATCACTAATATTTTGTTGTTTTGACCTAGAATTTGTGTTTTGTTTTTTTTTATAGCGTCTAAGATATTTGTAATAAAAAATATTAAAGATCTGCTCCATTTTTTATTATCCTGATAAAATGTAGTTAAAACAAAAACTTCTTACTAAAAATATACTTCTTACTAAAAATAAACAAAACAAAAGGGGATATTTACAATTAGTTCAAGACAAAAGGGGATTAATTGAAATGGATTTTTCAAAAGAGGATATTCAACATTTTTGGAAATTTCTAACATCAAAATTAAAAGGCATGATTTTTTTCTGAACATTGTGTTTTAATAGTAGGTTTATGTACTTTCTAAACAGTAAAACCACTTATCCGCAAATATTTTCGTATTTGTTCTAAAAATTTTTTTGATTTCCTGAAAAAAAAAGATAAGATGTAGATATCCCCATTTGAAGACACTTCTCAACTCTAGTTTGACTTCCTGAAACTAACAAAAAATTACATAAGCAACTTATAACCTTAAAGATTTCAGAAAATCTGCAATTTCCCCAGAAGTAATTGAAGTGATTTTCTCTTCATGCAGTTGCAATTATTGAACTCTAAAAGTAAATTACTTTATAAGCTTAAAACTCAAAATTCAGAAGGTCTTAGAAATTTAGGGCTCCCTTAATGCCATTGGAAAAAAAGGCAAAAAAAACAGCAATTTATGATATTGATAATATGTCATAGGGACTGCAATATTTCAACATTAGTGGTGATCCTTTATCTACTCCAGTAGCATTACTCTTTATATTATTTAATATTCTATTAACTGTCGATGCGTCTGATACTTGAATTTTAAATTATTGTCGTAAAAATTATTTGAATAAAAGTTGATGTTATTTGTGCAGTTCGATTGATTTTCTAAGTATGTGCTAAATAGTTATTGAGATCATTGGGATTTGCCAAATTTTGTGGTATTTCAACATTTTTTTGTGTGCAACCATTTAAGTTTTTTAAGGCTGCCCAAGATTTCTTTGAATTGCCACTCATCGAGTCCAAGTACTTCTTCTTTTCTTTATTATTGCACCTAGAATCTCTTAACTTTTTGTATGTTACCCAGTCCAAATGAAGTTCAGATCTTTTAAATGTTTGTAATGCCTTATCCCTTTGTGTCATAAATATTTTTAAATTGTCATTTATCCATGGAGCCTTAGGCTTTGTTATAAGAGACTGTTAACCTTTAACCACTCGCGCACTTTTTTTTACGCTACTACTCGCGCGGTGTATTTTGTACACCATTGCATTTTATGGTCTAAATTTGTTTTTGTTTTATTTTATTTTCTCTATGAATTATAAATATACGTGTAATAGATAATTGCCTAATTTAAGTGCATATTTTTGGCAAAAAATCAGTAACTATGAACAGAAATAATATTACACAAGTAGTAACTCTATTCTTTTTTCTGCCGCAGATAAAGCATCTTCCTCTGATTTTTCTGGGTGGCTCTTCCTCTACGTCGTTTACTTGAGTTTTTCTATACCTAGATAGAAAATGTCTGATATCTATAGGTAAAGTAGATATTGTAGCTCTTTCAGACAATTGAGGTCTCATCAATGACAGAGAAAGCGATTTTAGGAAAAGTCTTCTGTATTTGTGAGGAGAATAAGGATGAGTGGCGTTAAATAAAATTTGGCTATTGATTCCTGCTATATTTAGTAACTGAAAGAAAAAAGCCAATGGCCATCTCCTTGTTCTTCTTCCAATAGAAAACGTATTGCACATTTTGTCCACTGTGTCCACACCCCCCTTTGTGATATTATAATCTAATATAATTTCAGGTTTGTTGGTATCTGGGTCCATGGAAGAGTCGTCGTGCATAGTGGAAATCAAAACAACGCATTTATTTTTTTTTGGACACTTGAAACTATGGTTACATCCTTTTGAAATCCGAAAATGGGTGACCCAACCAATCTATTTTTATTTGGCAAAAACTCTATTGGAGTCCCGATAAATGTTATTTTATCTTGTAACAGCTCCAGTGCCAAAGGGTAACTTGAATACCAATTGTCGCAAGTTAAATTCCGGTTACTTCCTTTCTGTTCTTCCAACAATCGATGAACTATGGCAGTTGGCGAGTTTAATTGATTGTATTGACCGTCTGGTTGTTTTCCACAGTAGAGCTCTAATTTACTGACATAAAATGTTTTAGCATCACAAAGCGCAAACACCTTCAACCCATATTTGGCAGGTTTGTTGGGTATGTACTGGACAAAGCTGCACCTCCCTCTAAATGCAATCAACATTTTATCTATGGTCATAAATTCACCAAGAGCGTAGTTTTTTCCTGAATTATAAACAAATTTGTCCAAAATAAATCGCACCGGGGCCAGCTTATCGGTTTTTTTCTTTCGTTCCTTGTTCCTTTGTCATCAAATCTAATATTTGCAAGCAAAAAAAGAAATCTTTCCGTTTTTGTAACGTCCTTTGCGTCTCTTTCTCGATTAAAATTTGCCCGAACTTTTGAAATTTCCAAATTAGTATACTGAATGATATGTTCAATCATTTCATCATCAACAATTTTTGAGAAAGCACTCATCTCATCAGTTATGTCACGGGCGCATTGCTTTGGCCCTGGTAGTATTTTTATTATATTTTTGCTTTTGGATTTAGTAGATTTACACATAGGGTTACATAACTTTTATACCAAATAGTTGTTTTATCCTTGCCAACATACTGACCTTCTCTATTTGCCACTAACACGGAGAGAGGAACATCTTCAGAGCCTGAACTTTGATCACCTTCCACTTCATCTTGTTCTTCTTGCTCGCTTATTTCTTGTTCGGAGTTTGAATTGTGTTTATCTTCCTCTATATCTTCATTTTCATCAGATATGTCACCTTACCCGCCAATTTCTTCTTCGGAATCCGTATCACATATAACCTGGGCCACAGCTTTCAATTCATTTTGGGTTAAGCTTTTCGGATTTTTTATCTTTATTCGGTGCCTGAAAATAAAAAATATATAAATTAAATATACAAACGAGTATAGGTGGCACCAACAGAGGTAATCTTGTACTCCCACTTATATTTTTACTTTCAAACTACATACCTATCTTTCAACTTATTTAAATTTTTATTTAATCACACTCAAGACAAATCCATTACTAATAATATTTACATATGCACACACTTCAAAATAAACGATTTTTTGTTGAAAAACTAAAAAATATATTATTTTAATGTACTTACATAATGAGTCGCGTTGGTGTATTCTGTACACCACGACAAACTTCTCGGGATATTCGACCTTCTACTTAGGCGATCAAAACCGTATTGGCACTGCATTTGGAACACACATCGAGCGAAGCATAGCTAGCTCGGTGACGCCGAAAAAGTGATCGTATGGAATCGGCAGCGGTTGGCGCCAATTTGGTGTATTTTTTACACCAGTGCGAGCAGGTTAAACAGGCGCATGATGATCAAATAAGGTCAAATTAAATTATTTAAAATAAATATTTTCTGGTCAGTATTAGTTGCATAAAATATGTCATCCCACGGTTAATCCCTCATATCAATCAAAAAATTGTTTAAATTAAAATTTTTAAAAGATCGATGTTTTAGAACTTTAAGTATTTTAATAGTTTTTGTTAAATTTAGATCGCAGTAAATTAATTTATGATCAGATGTATTGCCGGAGGGAGTCACGACAGATTTTATTACTAAAGAATTATTTGTCACAAAAATCGCATTGACTAATGAGCTAACAGTACCCGAGATGCGTGTAGGCTCATCAATGATCTGCACAAAATTATAGTTTTCAAATAAGGGCACCAATGGGTTTTGCAGATTAAGTAAATTAATGTTAAAATCTCCCATACTTAAGTTTTCATCGACGGTGAGATAAAGGTGTGAAAAAATAGTATTAAAATCGGAAATTAAAAGAGTAAAATTTAATTTTGGTGCTTTTTATAGAAAACATAATTTTTATTAGAAACGTTTATTTTAAATATTAAATATTCAAGCTGTGCATTAAATTCAAAATCGAAAGCTACCATTTCCAGAATAAAATTAGTTTTTTACATGGGCCGCAACACCTCCATCCCTGCCTGTAGTAAGATAAAACAATCACTTATTTAGATATTTCTATATGTCAATTAATTAACGATTGTCTTGATGTTATTTCGTGAAAGAAAAACGTAATAAAATCTCGTCGGAGGACACAAGTTCCCGCCGTAAAAGCAATAATTGAAAATGGCATCGGGATCCGACACATATTGGCATCAGGTACACGCCAATAGAATTTTAAATGCCTAAATAACGATTGCAACACACATTTCGCTTCTTCGTTTGTCATAACGACTCCGTGCAAGCAGCACGTGAAAAAAGAAGAAGAGTTACGGAGTACTAACAATTAAGGATAAGATTAACTGCTGACAATTACTTCGTTAGGTAATTTCTGTTTTTATATTGTAATTTAATTAAACAGCAATTGATTAACGTTTTTATTGACGCTGAAACACTGCGGAAATTGAATTTAATGGTATTGGGAAAAAAGTGGATTTTTGATCGGTGCACTTTACTTGGCGTTGGTAAGTAGTCCGTTAATTTAAAGTGATTTTATGGGTTATAAATTTGCCCTGTTTGTAATAGAAGTCAAACGTAATTACAAGGAGTAATTAATTCATTTTTGTTTCTTACGCTTTGGAATTTAATTTGAAGTATTTTTATAGGATATTTTACAATAGGAATTCATAATATGGTTCTAGACTTTTAGGATCTTGAGGTAAGTTAAGAATAAATAAAGGTCTGGCACCCTTCAGTTGCCACAGATTCCAACTAGTTTAAATCATTCTCTGTACTTTTCAGTAAGATCCAATCACTTCTTGATTCTTCCATATACCTATGTTAATTTAATTGTCCTAAATCAACAAGAAATTATTTCAACTCTCTGGAAAAAATAAATAAACTTCTTAAATCTCCTAGTTGTCATAGTTTCCAGAAACTTAAAATTATTCTTTTATATACGTGTTTTGCTTATACAACCTAAAAGTATTAAAAAATGTCTGTAACTACCTGTAAAGGTGATGTCTTTAATTATCTATTTCCTTATCTTTTAAAAGCGTTAACATAACTCTTAAATGACTAAAAAAACTCCATGGTATTATTACGGTAAAGCCATTAGTTTTCGGTTTTTCTAGAATGTGTCTTAATATCAGCATTATTTTTTCAGCAGTCAATTTAGATACTTAATCTTTTATTCTTTTCACTTTAAGGACTTCGGAACGGTTTTTCTATCTCAACCACCTTTTAAGAAGAAATTATTATTTTAATAATCTAAATGAGACTAGAGGTTGATTTATCTTCATCCTTAGGTAGTTTCGCGAAATAACTTATTTCTGATGAAACACTATTAGTTTAGTGCGACATTTCGACGATTTAATTCGAGATTAAAGGAAAAGAAAAATAATTGAAAAATCCAACAACACAAGAGATATATCACTAATTTTAGATAAATAAATTGCCTAAGTTTCTTTTAGACAATTTGTACTTACGAATAAACAATCAATAGAATATTCCGAAAATGCGTGTGTTTTTTTAAATTATTTTTCTTTTAAAACTTATCGTCTATTAAAATTTATTTTACTAATTATTTAATGACCTCGATATTTTTAATTGTTCCGTTTCTAATTCATTCAATTGTGTTGTCGTTTTTGTTTTATTATTTGAACAAAAGCTGTAATTTTTGTTTAATCCATTAATGCCCAAATTATTTTTTTTTTTGAAAATCGTTCAAAAAATATTATTTCCATGTTATTTTGGATAATTTTTAGCCAAAAAAAAATTAAAGAATTTTTTTTGTTTTTTAGTTTTTTCAAAAAAAGATGATCCATCGCTGGGCAAATAATTGATTTTTTTTTATAAAAAAATATGTTTTTTATTACTGTAAAATTGTACAATATCTAATTTTTGCGGTGATATTTTAAAAAACAAGTAGTGCAAAGCGTAATGTTACATTTTTTGCAGTAAGTAAGTGGGCGACTTTTACAAGAAGTGTATTGGCATCTTCTTTGATTGGTTCTCTTTTCTAAAAAATGCCTCTTTTCATCAAGTCTAACTTCATCAGGTACGCATGATTTGGAGGTTGATGGTAAGCTCAGGGGTCTACCTTTCATAATACTTCGTCCATGACCAAGCTTGAGGTAGGTTACTGCAATCTCGCGCCTAAAATCTTTTAAATTTATTAATTTCTTCCCATTGATTCTTCGGTAAAGCTGCAACGAATTTATTACTGCCATCTCTATCATCCTTGTGAATAAATACCAGTACCACTTTTTGCCTCGGATGGTGACGCTATACTTCTCCAAAAGCCAGTCATGGTGATCCACTCCTCCCATGTATTTATTGTAGTTGTATATCAGTCTAGGTTGGGAAACTGGCATGCGAGCTTTTTCCTTCCTATTCCAGCGTGGAACTGAGGCTACTGGCTCTACGTGATCAAAATTAGTGGCCATTGAAACACACTTATTGTCCTTCCATTTAACAATTAGTATTTCATTTTTGATGTCGAATCTAAAATCATATAATCCACGAGGCATTTTTTCCACTTCCTTGGTTGATTGTAATGGGCACTGGGCAGACCGATTTTCCCTTATCGTGCCAGTAGCTCTAAATTTAAATTCTTTTAGCTTATGAAATAGCCTATGGCTACTAAAAAAATTATCGAAGTAGACGGAGTAGCTTTTCGGGTTTGCCACAATTGATAGCATTTCTACAACTACCCTGGTACCCAAAGGCTCTTTTTGTTGATTTTCTTCTTTTCCAGCATAAAGTGAAAAATAAAAGCAATATCCGTCTTCGCCACACATTGCCCATAGTTTATAGCCAAAACGGATTGGCTTGGCTCTAATGAATTGTTTTAACGAGTGCCGACCATAATACATAACAATCATTTCATCAATTGACAGATTTCCTTGAAAAATTCCGAATTTTTTAAAATTATTATTAACTTTTTCAAATAATGGTCGTATTTTAAAATATTTATCATTTTTGTTGTCTTTAGCTTTAGTATTGTCGACAAAATGAATACATGATTTTATTTCCAAGTAGGCATTTCTACTCATAGCATTTTTCACGATTGATTGGCCCAAATCGTCTTCATCGGACCAGTCATCTCTTTCAGAGGGTAAAGTATGATAGCCACTAAATATCAAAAAACCAATAAAAATCCCTATATCATCTTTTCATATTGTAAATCCATGTCGATTCTTTTGGGTAACTGTATATTTAGTAGTTTGTTCCCTTATCATGCTGTAAATTTCATCATCGAGAAAGTGTTGAAATATGTTTACCTACCGCAGAGGAGTCTTTCAATGTAGCTTTCATATCATTCTCAGCTTGTAAAAAATGCTGTTTGGCTGTTTGAAGATTATATTTAGGGTCAGTTTTGATCCATTTGTGGTTTTTCAATTTTTGCTTTTTTTTCTCAGGGTGTAGACGTGCTAATGGTAAGTTATCTTCTTCCTCGCTTTCGTCATCTTCATTTGTCTGTATTTCTACATAACCAGCAATATCTTCTATGATAGGGATTCCAGTTTCTTCGTCGTTAAATACTTCCTCATCGGTTAGCTCATCAACATCGGGTGGCAACGCTAGTGTGTCCGCATCTATTTGCTCTGAGTACAGGTACTGCACTGCATCTTCTAGATTTTTAAATATATTAGGTTTTCTCATTTTTATATCTGAAATAAAAAAAAATCTTACAGAAAAAACATTTTTTATATCTAATATAAGTTATAAGTATTTTTAAGAAATTAAATTTAAAAAAATCTCTGTTTATCCCAGCGATCTATTTATAGATCACCATAAAAATCAGTGTTATAAAAAGTAAAAAAAATAGAAACATGCAACAATAACCATTTAGCTACATTTATTGAACCTCTCCTAATAGAAATATAATACATAATTTAACTTACCTTAACAATTTTTAAAGCTATCTCAAAAGATAATAGTCGATGCACTTAATAAAAAAAATGTCTCCAACGAAGGGTCCAATAAAATAAACACTTTCGGTCGTACAATGAAGTAACGCACTAAATAGGACCGATTTACAATCAAAGTAACGATATTGGTGGTAGGCGCGGCTTAAAATTCACCAGACACATTTTGAACACCTGTTTGATGTTGTGATCTATAAATAGATCGCTGGGCGCTAATGGGTTAATTCTTAAAAAATAGGACTCTCTATTTGGCTATGTAAGTCCATGTCTTTATTTCAGCGCCTAAGGAAGTTGAATTTAAACAGGCAAAACGTCACACTAAAATAGTGTTCCATTCCTATCCCCTAAGACATACCCTAATGTTTTATAAAATAAATAATTGAAGGACACGAAACTTACTTAGCACAATTCTTGCTTATTTTTCTACCTCTAGTACTTACTTAATATTATTTGGTATTGAGTGAAGTATCAGCTAGATGGTTCATCGCCTTTCTTACTCCACTTATTATTATTTTGCTATAAAAATTACAAAAATGCATGCTGAATAGTTTAAGACCTAAAATAAACATAAGGATTTAATTAAGGATTTTAGGTCAAACTAGGCAAGTGTTTCAGTTAATTTTTGAATCCTAGTATTTTAATCCAAGTTATTCAATACTCCAACTACTTTTATCAATTTTAAACTACTACATTTTTCAATTTTAACTAAAAAATCGATAAATTTGTACAGTATTTAATGTAGTCTCCCTGTATTTAAGACAGGCAGCGGCAGTGCGACAACGGACGGGCGCAAGAAGAGAGGACAGACGAGACAAAAAAGACTCCAAAAAATTACCCCAAGATGCATGCATCGGTCTAGGCTATCAAAAAATATACGTATGTATGTTACGGAAAAAGAATAAATGAAACTAAAAACGGAATTTTAAAATATAGCTCGGAACATTTCACTGGAAATTAGCATATTATATACACATGTATATCTTATGTTACATGTTACTATTTCTTGTATTATGTTATTATACACATTATTACATTTTATATATCACACTACTTGAATTAATTGCCAATTCTTTGCTCCATAAGTAGTTTAGATTTTATTTGACCAGAGAAAGCTCCCAAGGGCATTTGCTTAATGTCATTGTTTAAGCCATTCCACATTTGAACAGCCACATACTTAAAGGAACGTTGAAATGCTGCACTTTTATGCAATAGTACGACAAAAACGTTGTTATTTCGTGTAGCATGCGCATGTTCAAATTCTTGAAACTGACTTCTTAAATTAAATGGTTTATTATTATTTACTATGCGATATACAAAATTATACATATGTAGCTTTCTTCTATTGTTCATATTTAATATTTTATTGTTATTGAGATAAGGCGATATCTGGTTTTTGTAGGGGATACTATAAGAGAATCTCATACAGGAATTTTGGACTTTTTGTAAAATTTTTTTATTTTGTGAAGATAAAGAATTTCCATAGACTACGGCACCATAAACAATGACAAAATAAGACTATCGCACAATAATTACTTTTGTTTTACCGATAGATTTTGCCGATAAATAGAGAACAGTAACGGCGATACTGTAGAGCTTTGAGGAACTCCCTTAAAAGGTGTAAATTTTGAGTAATGCTTTTCAGACTGCCGAACCACCATAAAATACTCTCTGAAATACCAATATATTTTAATTTCACTAATAACATATCATGCTTAATGGTGTCAAAAGCCCTACTAAAGTGCAATAAGGCCATACATGTTGGCTGACCATTCTCCTCATTTACCCTAATATAATTTAAAATACCCATCAAATTTGTAGACGTGCTAAAGTTTTTCATGAAACCGGATTGAAAATCGGGGATAATTTTATGAATATCAACAAAATTTGAAATTTCATTGAAAATATATTTTTCCAGAATTTTAGATGATGCTGGTAGAATACTAATTGGTATGAGATCTTTATGCTCTTTTGGATTTGAATTTTTTGGAATGGGTTTAATAATTGCCCTTTTCCACACATTTCGAGATTTTTGTTGAAGAATACATTCGTTAATAATATGCAATAAGGGACTTAAGCAAAAAGGCAAACACAATTTTATATCTTTTATAGAAATACCATCGATTCCCGTTGCATTTGATTTAAAAGTCGAGATTATTTTAATCATATTGTCTTGGTCCAAAAGCTGGAAATTAAGTTTTATATTATTTATGGTATTATTTTGATAAAATTCAATACATTCTTTACTTGCAGTATCAGGTAGGGTGGAAACAGTATTAAAAAATTCCCAATATCTGTTGGATTTAATATGTTAGTAGGTAGATCGTTTTGATTTTCCTTTAGTTAAGAATAGTTTATCTGCTATTCTCCAAAATTCTTGTCCTTTTTTGTCTGATAATTGATTAAAAAATGTTAATCAATTTGTATAAATAATTATTGTCTTCTATCAATAAGTGAAAAATCATTACAAATTCTTTGCTCTTCTTACGTATAGTGAACATACAATAATGGTATATATAATATGCTAAAAATAATTTAATTAATTAATTTGCACCAGACATAAATTATATAAAAAAAGATTTGTTAGCCCAAAGATTAGAAGGCAAACACTAAATTTTGACAAAAAAAAGAACATTAAACCCATTTCTCAACATTAATATTCATCTATAATTCATATTATATTAATATTTCTCTTTATTCATCATTATATCATCTTATCATTCATATTAATATTCATCTATATTCATTAATATTCATCTAATCTATTATAGTTGAACTTATCAACATTAACTAATTTGCACAAGACATAAATAATATAAAAAAAAATTGTTAGTCCAAAAATTAAAAATCAAACAGTAAATTTTGACAAAAAAACAATAAACCCATTTCTCAACATTAATATTCATCTAGTTGAACTCATCAACAGCCAAAATCTATAAAAACAATGATTAAGTCACTTTTTCAGAATTTGCATATTTTTAAAATTACATATTTTTTTTCAGTAAGGCAGAAAAGAACATAATTTTATTATCAGTATTTATCGTATCTCAGACTGGATTTCCGAAATAAAAATAAAATAAAACTTTTATATCTTGTCTAAATCGCTGTTTTATTTTTATACACCTGTGCGGATCTTCTTCAAACAATGATATTTTATCACGTAAATTGCACGATTACAAAGAAAAATATCATTTTATTTTAGACTTAATTGGCGATAATAAAGTACAGACGAGTTCTATTATGCTTAATAGTTTGCAAGCTTTTAATCCACAAAAGTGTTTTTTAGTTTAAAAAAATGTGTTATTTCCCAGCAACATGACTTTTAAGAATAGGTCGACAGTTAAAAAATGATACAGTTTTTTACGAGCATTTGATAGTGGCGCTTAGGTTAATGTTTTATACTTAGATTTTTTAAATGCCTTTAAACAGTTGAATGACATACTAGTTTCTTAGTGTTTGGCCAACTGATCTTTAATTATTTTGTTAATAATATTAGTGTCCAACTTGATTGTGATTTTTTAGCTTATGCGGATGGTATTAAATCGTCAGTATCATTTTTCACTTTCATACAAAAATAAAAATGATAATGATTGCATTAAATTATAGTCTAGTCTTAATTTGGTGCATAAATAGTGCTCTATTAAATATCTAAAATTAATACCTTTAATATTTAAAAATCCCTGTAAGGTAAAGCTGATTCGCTTAAAGTCCTGGATATATTGATTAGGCCAAGACTTTCCTTTAAATTGCGCATTGAAAATATAGTCTACAAAGAATCTTATTCAAGAGATTTTAGAATTCTAGATGTAGTATATTACATTTTTTATATGTATGCCCAAAATTAGAATATACTGTAGCAGTTTGGTCACCAACTATTTCAATTTATTATCAACTAAAACAATTGTTATAAGGTATGTAAAAAATCAGTTAAACGATATCTTTGGGCGGCTATCATCAAACTTATTTTTTAATTAATTTTTAAAGACAATTCTTTAGGTCTTGATTTATTAAGAAACCTTTAAGGATTAATATAAAATTCATCAAACAATGTTTTGTAATTTTGGTAAATCTAATTATTTTTTAATAATAATTAACTTGCTTAAAGCTTTATCGTCAAAGTACCGATATTTTAGCAATGTTTTTTTAAATAATTTTAAAACGATTTTTAAGCAAAAATAAAAAATATATAAATTTATAAAAAGGCAGACCGCACAGTAGCCTTAATTAACATAAATAACAAGAAAAAAATCGTAAATGGAATTAATCTATAACCAGTAACTAGCCATTTCAGCACAACAGCAAAACGACTTCCCTTAATTAAATCATTTAGAATTCCAATTAAAATGGTTCAAGGCCTTTAGGGACCCTGAGAGCTCCCTATTGGAGCCGTCGAAGTGATCGACATTTTTAACCTACCTAGGCGCGTTCGTCGCGATCCCAGAACACCAGATTACCCGACTAATAGCCCCATACAAATGTAAAATGCAACAGAAATTAAAAGAATCGCTCGCTCGATGGCGTCCCACCAGACTAGATGCCTCCAACTTTTTATGGCCTTTTAACATGGAAATCGGCACACAAGGCATACCACTTAGCCGGCTATCGAATGGCCATCGTTATTATAATGTTTTCTAGCTAATATATCGCAATCAAAATTCGTGTCTGGATTGACAATAGGCCGGTTTAGCGGTTTCCGTGACACGCAATGATCGCCCCAAGTGTAAGTCGATATAATTCAACAGAGAGGTGTGGAGACAGGCGATAACTGTTTATTAAAACCTCTTTCTAACTAGCGTGTTAAAGAGATTTTTTTTTGGTTTTTACAAATTTATATAAGCTTAAGGGATTAAATGGTTAACGAATTAAGCATTAGTTTTACGAAAATTTAGCACATACATATTTTAACGTTATAAAAGGGTGGCCAGACCGGTCTCTAGATTTTTCTCCCTTCAGTTTCTTTTATTGGGGTGCACCGCTTACGAACTTTGCTTGCAAAGATCTCAACTATAAAGGCCTTAAAAGTCAGACCAAATGCTTATTGTCATTAGTGTAGTTAAAGTAATTATTTAAAGGTATGGCTTATATAACCCTGAAAATTTGGGTAAAATATCTATAATTTGATCTATACTATTAATAAAATTCATCTGCTATATCAAACTCATTAGTAAATGTCTGCCCCTTAAATACAACCTCATTTGGTAAAATGGAATTTTTACCCGGTAGAAGTGATTTAGATTTTCCAAAGCTCTACTGAATTATTTCTATCATTATCGATAACTTTTCGAAAATATTTATCTTTTTCTATTCTTATTTTATTAACTATTTGATTTTTAATACTCTTATAGCTATCCCATAGATCTGGAGTGCCCTAATGAATTGCCCTTACATATAACTTGTCCCTATCTTCCATTAACTCTAAGATATCCTAAGTTATACATTTTTAATTTTTATATTTTAGACAAACAGATATTTTTATCTTTGGACACATTATATTTAAACTATTTTCTAGATCTTAAATAAAGGAATTTGCCAATATATTAACATCTGTTAAATTATTGTTCCATGGCCTGTCAGACAAAACTTTCCAACATGTCCAAGGTTAAAACCTATCATTAAAAAAGGCATCCAGGTTATAATATGCCTTAGCCAATAAAAGCGTCTTTAATTCTCTTTTAAATTTCTTAACATCCGGTATATGTCTAACACATAGAGGAACATGATTGTAAATTTTTTTACTTATGTAAATTAAAGAGTTTTTGGTAAAGGAAGACGTAGGAATAGGTAGGAGAACATCATTTATACGACGAGTTTATTATTATTATTATTATTATTATTATTAATATTATTATTATTATTATTATTATTATTATTATTATTATTATTATTATTATTATTATTATTATTATTATTATTATTATTATTATTAGTATTATTATTATTATTAGTATTATTATTATTATTATTATTATTATTATTATTATTATTATTACAATGGGCCAGACAGGCTGTTAGATGATAATGATGATGATGAATGCTTACGCACATAAAACTGCTGGTTGTCATTGGGTTAAAAATATCTATTGTATGTTTGGAAAAATTGCCCATTTTTGCTTTTCTTGACTCTTTTTTTTCTCTTATTGATCAATTCGAAAATGGTTTAAAATCGAATTACAAAATGCGCCTAAATAATTTTCTTTCCATAAGCCTAAATATCGTAGTGCCAATGTAAACCGAAATTGCCACATCTTGTGCTTATGTATTTTTTTTTTTTAATAAAAATGTCAATTAACAAACAATATCAGTAGTAAATAGACAAATTTAAAACAGTTTACAAAAGAAATATATAGTTTTTTAACAAGTACAAACGTTGTGTAAACTATACCCAGAAACAAATAACCTGGCACCTTGCCGATATATTAGAACCGTTGTACAATTCGTGCAAATACCAAACTGACCTTAAGCAATTTACGGCATCGTGATCAAAGTCTCCATCAGTCAAACAGCTGCCGCCGACGCCATGGCGAAGGCCTCCTAAGGCCATTTAAAAATGGACCCCAATAAATCCCTTCATGTCTTTTTCGCTTTTGTTCCTAAGCCAATCTCGGTATTTGATTATTTTTTTCTCTATCTATTTTATTCCGTAAACCATTTATTTAAATGTCAGTAACTTGGCATTCATTAAAATCTTAGGTTAATTGTATATCTTACTTTGCATTCCTATATAAAAACGTTATTTCTATTTTTGTAAATTGTAAAGGGCTTTTTCATCCTTTCTTTGCTTGTGCTTACTAGGGAAAACGGTTTTATAATCGAGAGAATAGTCCTATTTGTCAATGTAATTTTTTTTCTTTGTAATTTTTATTGGCCTATAAAACTGTAAATTTTGACAAATAAACCATTTTGATTTGATTTGATGTAATTTTTTCCTGGTATTTCCTTTGTCAATCATCTTAACAAATGATTGTTTTCATACGTAATCACGTAAAATATTGCAATGATTTTCTACTATTGCTGATTTTAAAAAGAATAATTCTTCTTGCTTAAAAACGTTTCACAGGCACTTTCTTTTGATGATTAAACATTTAAATCTGCACACTACTTGTTTTCAGTTTTTCGATGTTCAACAACATCTACTTTAATCATATTAGTATCCTCAGAATTCGGATAATTCAGACAACCTGACTCACATAAGTCAACTCGCTCTGGAAACTCATGATTCAATTATACCACAAATTTCGAATCAACTACTGGGTAATCGAGCCAATTAATTATTTCCGTAAATTAAAATAGGACAATTTTCTAGCTGACACAACTCTCATTCTTACGTTACTCGGCTCACTCCAGAGCCATTGTATTTCACAGCTGCCGGCCATTTAAGAACAACGGGTCTGTCGTGAGGAATCTTTTGTTTTGCCGCTCATTTCGAAGCGCAATTGTTTTTGGATTTTGTTACAGCTCGTGCCGGGCAGAAAGACTGCTGACCCAAAAAAGAAGAAGTATGGTTAGGTGGTCATGATCAATAAATAAAAGGGGTATTGTTGGTAGGTCCGCGAAGATCGTTATATCGGGTTAGTTAGCGTTGTGCTTAAATGGGCAAAGAGGTTTTCCTGTTCATTTTAAAATACGTTGGTTTATACATTTTTAGGATTTTTTTTGAGCTTATTTAATAATGAAAAATATTAATTATGTTCGATTCTAATGTTGCTTTGATTTTCAGAATGAAGAAGCTAATACTCATGCAAAGAAACTGAGGACCCATGAAAATGATTGTAAGTGAAAACTTTTTTTTATAAATTTCGTTAGGAAAAGCTGTAAATTTATAGCAAATAAAACATTCTGATTTTAAAGAATTTTATTAAATGAAAAAAATCAGCTTTGCATGCAAGCCCGAAATACATTCAGCTTTTTATTGAAAAAATTAACACACTTATAAGTAAACAAGAAAAAGGCAAAATTAACCATAAATTTAATAGTAATAATAATAATTATTATCCATCTAACAACAGTTTTAGAAGCACTTTTAAAAATTTGGGTATTAACGAAATTATTGTCCAGGACGTAAGTCATTTTTTAAGTAAATAAGTATTTAAATATTTGATATATTGAACTGTGTATGGACCATAAAAGTGTTATCAGTATTTGGAAAAAACATGGGTACAAATATTCCAAAACTCTGATTTTCTGAAAAACAGTTGTTGGGAAATAACCCAACAACACCCTTTACTGTCAGCGAGGTTTTTTAATTGGCCCATGTTCATAATTTTAAGGATATCATCGATCCCTAGAAGGTCAGAAAATAATCAATTTAAAGTGGTTACTTTTAAACGTTTCAAACTTTTAAAGAAAATAAATATAACCCATAAATTGCCATGCAACTGTTAGGTTTTAAGCCCGTTTTCACAGCCCTTGTTGATAAAAGATTAATCAATTAATTAAACTCTAATTACAATAGGTTAAAGTAATTAACCCATTGTAACTGGAGTATAAGCACAATTGTTAGTAGTTAGTAAAAAGTGAGTGAAGTTACCTGCTAAAAAGCAAAGTGAGTGTATATAAGGTAAAATTAAGTATACAAAAGGACAGCAAAAACAATTCTCTAATAAATGAGCAAATTATTTTGTATTGTAAAAGTTTTGTTTTTTTAATAAGTTAATAGGTTCAGCGCCATATAAGCTGTGGCCCTTCGATAAACATACAAAATAAACAAGTACAGTCCACTAGTACTCTCCAGTGGCACAATTTAACAATTGTGTCTCCCTCTATTTGGAGAAGAAACCAGGCAGAAATTCTCCCCCGAATAAATACGTTAATTATTATTCTCCTGGTTTTTGTACTATTTTATTAGTATTCTGTAGTTAAAGTTGATTCGTAGGGTTTATTTAGGGTTCTACTTACGTTTGGTTTATTATTTTTATCTATAGTGCTTAGTTTTTAAGTAGTTCATCTTGTTCGAGAGCCCCAGTTTGGCCCCAATTTAGGTTAATAAAAAATGAAGGTATTTAAGGGACAAACCTAATTAGATAAAAGTATACAGGGTGTGTATTTAATTTCAGCAAGTTTGAAAGTTCTTTAAAAACACCCTGTATTAAAAAATTACAAATTATCATAGTCAGCCTAGAGGAGGTAGTGACTAACTGTGGTACAACTTTCATAGGCTCAGAATAAATTTTAAGTTAATTATGATTTTTTAAACGAACCCTCTAAAAGGCAAAAAATAACATAAAAAAATTAATTACGTTGCAATGCCGAACGGAAATTTTAAAAACGTTATACCAAAGTAAAGTACTCTTTTTGCCTCATATTCTAGTACTATAATATACAGGGCGTATTATTAAAAAAAAAAAAATATTTTATAGTAACTTTTTTGTGACACACCCAGTATACATAAAAATATTTTTAGTTCGTAGGTTTTTGTAAACCCTACTAAACTTTGCTGTAGAACTTTTTGTTCTATCTCGTATAGTTAAGGCGCTATCTTAGCCGTACACCTTGTTGGCACACCCTGTATTATTGTAAGTCCCTGTAGTTTTAATTTTCTAGAATTTGTATACTTGCTTGCTTTGACTGTCAGTATTCTTCTAAAATTATTGGTCTCTTTCGGCAAAAACAATGAAGATAATTCTAAATATTTCGAAACTGTTCCATCGGGTTTTAAAAAGGATGCACTTCGTGACATTTCATTCAATTTTAATTGTTTAGTCAGTTTTTACCTTAGAAACAATTAAACGACAGTCAAGTCAGTGTTCCTCTCTATTTTCGGATAAATCCTGGAATCTGGCAAACACAATCCTTCCGATGTTTAGTATTGGTCTCGGAATTGAAGAAGTCGGAAATAAGAACAGAAAAACATATTTCGCCTTTGTTTACCTGTCTATGCCTAATGATTCCCCAACCTGTATATACATTGACGGAAAAAATTAGAGGATGTAAGTATATTTTTATTTGTAAAATTATTGTGGCTATTGCCATATTGCCGGTTGGACTGTGGTCCAAATCTTTAAAGAATTTTTTAGATTCTATTACTATCCGAACATCAAATAAACACTCTCTTTTGCTAGATTAAATTTAGTTGACTTTGACATCAGTTTCAGAATTCGCTTATTTTAGTCAAGTGCCGTCGTAAATTAAGAGTTGATTTTTTTGCCATGCCATTAAGAAATTTAACACCCGCCAAAGCCAACAGAGCAGTTGAAATAATTCAAGCGAGTTTACGAGAAGTTGATGTTGCTATTGAGTTCAGAACAGAGTTAGAGAAACAGAAACAGCCTCGAGGAGGTGTTGGCATGGTCGTAGAAGGTGCACTACATAGCAACAAGCTCGTTACATAACCTTCAGTATAAGAAGAAACCCAATTGTCTCTGCAAAACAGTTATGATGTCAGCTTGAACATCACATAGGAGTCCCAATTTAAAGCACAGTGTTTGGAATAGGCACAAGAAAGAGTAAATTGGGCTGAAGAATGGAATTTGGTCCCTTTTACTGACGAATCTTTGTCTAGTTTTGCTTTGAGTCACTACTCAAGAGCCTGGAGAAGTTAGCAAATCCCTTGACATCGCAGCTTTGTCCAAGAAGTGCATCCCTTTAAAGATGGCATAATACTGTTAGGGTGTGGGGAGAAATTGCTCTGGGACGTCGTACACCTCTCTATATATGCCAAAACATTATGACAAGAATGCTTCTGACATTATAAGGGATATCGTCGAACTGATACGGCAAGCAGTCGGGAAAAATTTAATTTTTTTGGATGATAATGCACACCCGCATCGCACTCTAGAAGTTCTAAATACTCATTAAAATTTGAGCATTTCGAATCTTCGGCTACGACCTCTTTTTTTCGATCTAAACCCAATTGAGCATGCTTACCCCAGCTTTATACCAGACAGGACCTAGTAAGAATACTGCCTGAAAGTAATTTCTGAGATATACGATTTGCTATTTTTAATTGTTTTTTTTTTTAGTTTTGCAAAACTGTGACCTTTGTACCCATAAAACTTTTAAAATTTTTTAGCTGTTTAATTTTTGCTGCCAGTAAATATCGCCCATCGTTAGTGTAGAAATTAAGTTATTAAAAAAAAAATCAATAATTATCTGGTTCATGTTTTTTCTCTATTTATTAAACAAATAGAAATTCGCTTCAGTTAAGTGATGCATTATTTTATGCGCTTTTTAAAATTAACAATTTTAAAAAGATTCTTGTATTTCATGTGGCGATATATACACACTTTCTCAAAATCTAGGGATATTTAATTATTTTAATTACAAGTATAGAAAAAGTAGATAATTTTTTATATTAAAATTATTCCATTATAAGTCGAGATACCCCAATAACAAATATATTATGACGTGATATCTAAATACTATTTTGCTTGAGAAAAATTGACATTTATTTACGATATATGTAACCCAAAAAAAATTGTAATTAAAAATTTACAAAAAAAAAATTATATGGAATGTGACTCCCTCGTGCATTGATGTTGGTTCTGTAACATCTTTCCATGCTAAAGATTAGGTTATTCGGATCTTCTTTGGAAATTGCTCTCCAACACTGTTGAAAGTACATGTCCTTTTATTTATAACGTTCTTGTTCTATCTCTTACATTTTTATTTTTCGTTTTCTTACAAACCATAAATAGTTTTTTATAAATAGATTTTATCGCGTACTTTCTCACTATTTTGTATAGTTGCTATTTATGCATAATGTTCAATTGAAATTTATTTTGAAACTTATTGGACCTTAATTAAGTAACTTACATTATATTTGCATCTAACCCCTTCAAACCTGATTTTTTTTTAATAGAGCAAACAAATTTTTTGATAGAAATTAATGCTTAAAGGGAGCTCAAAAGTGATAATATATATACAATATATATTTTTTTTAATCATTTTAACAAAAAAAAGTGTGTGCATAATTGTGCACAGGGGGCTTGTACCACAATGTAATAATACCTTTGCAAAGTAAATAAATAGATATTCGCATACTTGCAAACATATTTATTGATGAAATTATACATTTTTATTTAAAAAAAATGTGTAAAGAAAAATTTGACATTAGAATGGAATACATGTGGTATAAGCATGGTATAACAAAACAAAATTACTTTCTATGATACAATAAAAAACAGTTTCTTTCTTTTTTTATACAAATGTGCATTACATTTTTCTCAAAAAAACGAGTCTTCTTATTGCAATTTGAGTACTTGCATCGTTTTCCTTCTTTGGCTCCATCAAGTTAAGGCATATGATCAACCCTATCATACCGAGTTGCAGGAATAGTTTTGGTTTCTTCATGTCCTAATCTTTGTTTTTTTCGCGGTATTGGTGGTGTCTCGTTGCCACTAGGTCTACCTCTTTTATTACCTTGAACTGTCTTATTTGCCTTGATTAAACTTTCACCAAGCCGCATTTTGAATTCGAAAAGTGATAATTGTTCTTTTATTGGAATATTGAGGATCTTATAATCTTGTCGATATTTAACCCAACTATTTACTGCAGGAAAATCCACTGCATGAAAAATCATTCTTAGAGTCCATTTTCTTGAACGAATATAAATTCTATACAAACTTATTATCTGATCCAGAAGATCAACACCACCCATAGAATGATTATAAAGTTTTACGATTTCTGGTCTTGGTACATCTATATAGCATTTTTTATTCTTATTCCATCTAACAACAGTATCTTCATTCCCAATGGCGACAAAATTTGAAGCCAAAACTACACTGCGATTGTCCATCCATTTTACCAAAACAATATCATTATCCTTACTCTTTAGTTGTTCGTAAGTGCCTCTTCCTTGCCTTTTCATATCTTTGTCGCTGCTCAACGGTGGGTTGCTAAATCGATTGACTCTAACGGTTCCCGCCGCTGATATTTTTTTTGACTTGAGAACTTGAAGGGCAGCATAGGAAGAAAAATAGTTGTCAAAGTATAGTTTGTACCCTTCATTTGTTATTCTTTCGGAAAATTGAAGTACTATTGTGGCACCAAATCCAAACCTTTTCATTAAATCGGCACTCAATCCTGTAGACCCGCCTTGGTATAAAATAAAGTCATAGGCCATTCCCGATTTTCCACATAGAACAAACGATTTTATTCCCCAGGGTGTAGGTTTGTTTTTTATGTATTGAACAACAGAAAAATGTCCTCTGAAGGAAATAATCTGCTCGTCGATGCAAAGATTCTCTTCCAATTTGAATTCCAGACATCGTTTTCGAACACCTTCATATAAAGCTCTTACCTTATAAAATGTATCTGTTGAATCTTTGAAAATGTTTAAGTTGTTTACACAATGCAAGTTATAACGAAGTTGAAAAAAAAATCTCTTGACATAGTTTCCCCAAAAATGTTGATACGCAAAGTTTTATTCCAATATAAACGTATTTGCGGAAACTTCAAGCACCCTGCTATAATGTGTAGACCAAACAAGCTTTTTATTTCATCTGAAATTGTAGTTTTGAATCTAGTTTTATCATTTTAAAAAGCGTACATGTTGGTAAATTCAGCCATTTCTTGAAATTGAGCATCGTCTATATATTTACCCAAGTATTGTAATGGATCTTGAACCTCAGACTCAGCAGACGTATTGATATCCGTTTCTCCTTTCCATACAAAGTCGGGGGGCAAAAAATCATCTTTAATCCATTTTATAGATTCTTTCGACGTGACAATTTTGCTGAATTCGTACTGTTGTGATGTAGGGGGATGAGCAAAAATTGACAGGGACAAGTCATCCTCGTCATCCCAGTGCAACTCCGGTATTTCCACTGTAGTGGGCCCTTCTTTGTCAGCACCAAGGCGAACGATATTTTGCGCACTGGGTTGAGATTCTTCAAATTTATATAAATTATTACACTTCCATTCCTCCTCACTAAGTTCAATGTCGGAGGTTGATTTCAAAAATTGCAATAAAACTGCAGCATCATTTTCATTTTCTGGGTCGTACATTTTCCCTAAAAAAATACACCCTGTATCTAATAACGTCAAAATAAAATAAACACTAATAAGATATAAAAACAATTATTTTATTATTCTTAAGCCAAAAATGTATATAAATCGAATAAGTATAAAAAATATAACGTCGAGATCGGGTGTGCATAATTATGCACAAACAAAAACAGATTATGTTTTTATGCTTATAAAGACATATTTTTATCAAAATACTCTAGAAACTAAATTTGTCTATCCCTGTGCTAAATATTTGTGCAAAAAATATTATTTATACTTACCACTTATTTTTACTTACCACAGCTGATTTGGTGCATGGCGGCTATTGCCAATAAATAAATGAAAATTCTGATACTCCTTCCATCTATCGTATCCCAAATCGATAAAACTTTAGAGAAAACTGTAAATTTTATTTATCCAGAGTAATATTACAGACTAGTTTAAACGTATACCACTAAAGGGTAACACTTGAAATAACTGTGCATAATTATGCCCAGAGGGTCTTAAAGGGTGAAACCTAGTTTTATTGTAATTTATGTTATTGAAAACAAAAAAAAACTTATTATGATTTTTAAAAGAATTTTCCTACACTATATATTAAGGTCTATGTACCACAGCAGATTTAGTGTTCACTCTTTCGTCTTCTTTTAAGCCAGTTTTAGGCACCTTTTATTTAGTTAATTAGAATTGTTAACAATGTAGTCAGCTTAAAACTACGCATATAAATATAAAATCGTAATCGTATTCATTTAATTAATGCATTGATAGATTTTTTTAAAACGTTTTTTTTTATAACGTGTTCTGTTAAAACAATGAGTTTTCTATTATGGGCTGCCTGACGCGCCTCTTTAGCTATTAATTTTTTTTTTACAATTGTTTAATTTTTATATATAATCATAAGGTGGATTAATTAGCGTGTAACCCCATAATAACTGTTTATGTTTTTACTTTAAGGTAGGTAATGATATATATTAATTCATTATCAACTTGTTTATGTGATATTAGAGTGGAATTTATAGAATTTTTAAATTTCTTGGAAATAGCTATAAATGTAAAAAGATAATAAGGAAAACTCGATTAAAATGTATATTTCTTTTAAATAAATAGGGGGAAAAAGATCATTAGTGTTCATTTTTTTTTATGGATTAAAAGTAACTTCTTGTCAGTTTACCTTTAAACTAATTGTTAATTTTGTTTTAAGTTTCTTTTAAGTATTTAGTTAAAATTTTGTTATTGCGATTTCCAGATTTTGTGGAGTAGTTTTTTAGGTCTTTCATGCATTTGACGTAATTTTTAATTTTTTCAGATTAATTCATAGTTGAATTTATAAAGTATAAAATTAATGATCTCATAAAAAAAATTATTATTAATTTAAAAAAATATTTCAAAAAATCAAAAACTAAAATTAAAGCACATCAACTTATATCTTGGGTAAAGTAAACTATGGGGTCATAGATAGTTAATTTTGATGTTTTTCAATGGCTTCAGCTGAATTTCGTAGGAATTTTTTATGTCTTTTAGCGATTGATAATTTTTATTAAAATTTTCCAGGCTTTAGAAGTTAATTTTATATCTTTAAAAAAATATTTTTAACATACATATCTTAGGCATTTTTTTTTGCTTCAGGTATTATCAGGCATTTGGTGACATGGTGATAAACCATTTCTTATAAAAATAAGAAAAAACGTGGTATTATCTGATTTTATTAAATATTGCGATTACGCAATTCCTCCACATTATCAATTGGATTTCTATAAACCGTTATTTTCGGAAAATCACCTGGTAAAAGTGCCTGCACCCGCTGAATATGATACGGGTATAAAAGGTTTCTTTTAAGAATATTCCAAACTAAAGTTACTAATGTGTACCGTCTGAGCAATTTTCCTAGTGCTTGTGGTGGGATCTTCCTCGAATTCATTGAGCACCTGTTCTTCAATTTGAGGAGTAACTGTTCGGGGATGTCCGTTTTCAGCGGTGAGTTTTTTAAAGCTGCCGGTTTCACTTAGACGTTAGTGTAAACGCGTAAACATGGAGTGAAGAGGAATAACACGATTCGGGTAACGTTCAGCAGAAATACGCACGAGAAGCCTTGCGTATTTATGCTGAACGTTATTCCTGAATTTTGTCGCAATATATAAAAAACACCCTGTATATACATAAAGTTTAAGGAATGGTTTTTTTTTGATAATTTTAGCATAATTTTAAAAAGTTCCTTAAACAGATCTCTAATATTGATATTTTTATTATTAGAAATAAAAAATTTCCCCGATACAAAATTGCCGCTAAGTATAATAAAAACTGGTATAATGGCAAGGCAAGTCTTCTTGTTTCCTTGCAAAAAAGCAACAGATAAAAACGGATTTATTATGTCCGATTGCGCAAATCCGCCAGAAAAACTTATACTGGATAAGTTATAATGGCAATAAAGAGAATGTTAGCATGGTCGCGCAGATAGGCCATCTGCCGACGGAATAATTAGGTTATCTTCACGTGTCTTGCCATAATTGCATGGATGGTACTGGTACTTTCGTTCTTCTGTCGCCCCAGGCTTGGTTTATAATGAAAAAGACAGAAGCTGTTATCAAACATATGTATATTATAGCTTTATTAATTAAAAATTACACTTAGGTTGCCCATTTGAATAATCAATATAAGGTACAGATTACAAAGTTAATTTATATTTATGCATGTAAAATTAAAAAAACCTTGCAAATTTTCACGAAAAAATATTTTTAGTTTAAGGCCTGTGCATTTTTATTTTAAACTTAAATAGTTCAGAAAATGTAATTTCTCTGAAAGAAGATTTTTAGAAACTATTACCCACTTCGTTCATTGAGTTGGAAAAATGACATGCAATATTTACTTTTAAAAGCTTCAACCTTGCATTAATTTAATAGCTCACAGATTAATTTTCTTGTTCTAAGTATTAATAAATATTCACAACTATTCTGGTACGGTTATTACACAAATTCACAAATTATGCAGTTGAATTAACCAATTGGCACCTATATCATAAAATATTACTTAATTTATAAATAAAACAACGAGCAATATGATCAATTTAAAATCCAAATGTTGTTTAACGCAATAATTACATCATGTATACACCTGCATATAGAGAGCATAAAAAATAATTTGCTAGAAAATTTACGTTCGTATGGTCTAATTGACTTAACATTTACATGTAAGCAAGATAAATCAAATAATATGAAAATTTTGCATTGCTTATACATAAATTTATTAATTTTGAAAAGATCTGTTTTAAGGTTATAACGGAGTTTTTTTTTACAAAATTCACTTATTTAGTACGATTTCTGTAATAATGTTGCTTAAGGCTTATGCAATATAATGTAAAATAAGCTTGTGGATTAAATTTTATAATTGAGATACCGGGTGCTTTACTATGGGTGAATTGCCGAGATATACACATCAAAATGGTCTAAGGAACACTTAGAAAAATATGTAGTTTTTTTCGCCTTATAAATTTTTATTAATTTATATTTTCATAGATACTACCTTTAATATTAAGATACCAACGAAGTAAAATAAATATTTGGGTACAAAAAATCATGCCAGAACAGCGTTTTTTGCTACTTGCACATTTTGTCGAAATAACGCAGATTATCATTCGGCTTGCGATCGCGAAACAGGCTACATTAAATTTTTGGAGGCTGCGTTTCGATCTTGTCCTACTAATTTATTTTCTGTTGGTGCGCGTGTGAAAGGTAAGTTGAGCTTATTCTAAGTGGTTAAAGCTTTCTACCCCCCCCCCCCAGCCCATGGCAACAATGCCAAAAGAATGTGACGGTATAGATAATAGCAATGTTGATGTTTGTAGTATTTTAATAGAGGCTTCAAACATTAAAAAAAACAACCTTGAAAAAGAACCATTTCTTGTCTATTTAGAATCCACTGAAAAAGTGGGTTTTAATGTAGGCAAATTTAATAATATTAAAATTGCTAGAAACATTTTTAACCTAAATCTGACAGACGTTAAAAAAATTAAAAATAAAGGCTTAAACAGAATCTCTGTAAAAATCATTAATTTCCTGTCTGCAAATAATTTTGTTAAAAACAAAACCCTGTTAAATAAGGGCTATAAAATCTACATTATATTTAACTTTGTGACTTGTAAAGGGTTAGTCAGGCAAATTGACATAGAAATAAGCGAAAAAGAAATATTAGAATGTTCTAAAACTGATACCGGCATAGAAATTCTAGAGGTTAAAAGATTAAACCGATAAATATTTAAAGACAAAGATATAACATATGAACCCACTGGCTCGGTTCTTATTACATTTAAAGGTGTTTGTCTTCCCAAATCCCTAAATATCTATAGACTGGAAAGACCCATTTCTATATACATCTCCCCTGTAACGCAGTGCTTTAGATGTTTACGGTATGGTCATACTCGCACTAACTGTAAAGGCAAAGAAAGGTGCTTCACATGTAGTGAGGATATAAAATCTGATTTAGAGGAGCACCCCCCTTGCGAAACTAGATGTTTTTATTGTAAAGGTCCTAGTATTGTAAAGAGTTAATGGCATTCGAAAACATTCCCTTTTTTGATGCAAGCGAAATTGTTAAAAATACCTATTTGACACGTAATGAATTTGTATATCATCCTTCTGACTTCCCTAATATTAAAAACCTAAATAGTCCTGAAAAGAACAATCTAAAAGAGAATATAATCCAACCATCACAAAGACGAACCCAACATGCAAAAACTGACCCTATTAAAAGATCATACCAACAAGTAGTCTCTGAAAATAATAAAAAGAAAAGAATAATTCATAAAGGTTATGATGTAAAGGCACATAATGATAACTTAATTTCCCCTAACTCTAGACCCCAAAAAGGAACTAGCTCTCCAATTTTTTCATTAAGAAAAAAAAACAGTCTCAAAACATAAATGCCTTCTACAAGTGTAGTTCATAGTTTTAATTCTCATGAATCTTCTTGGTACCCAGATGAAGTTAAAAGCATCATCGATGCATTTTTAAACATGTCAGAAAACAATAAAAGAACAATAAAAACCTTTTTATTCAATCAAAATTTTGATATGGATATTGATCCCGGCTCTCAGTCAGATTCATTTAACTAAAATCAATTCTCCCTTCACATTAATGTCAGGAGTAAATAATTTAAGGATCATCTTTTGGAATCTAAGAAGTATAAACTCTAACAGGGGCAACTTAATAAACCTAGTTTACAAAGAAACCCCTGACATTTTTTTAATAAATGAATCATGGCTGAAAACCTCTGATAACTTTAAACTAAATTCTTACAACATAGTTGGACATGGCAGGATAGAAATGATGGCTATGGCGGAGTGGTCACATGTATCAAAAATAATCTGATCTTTAAGATAATTAAATCATTTTCCTCCGACCATATACAATATATTATAATTGAGATAGGTAAATTGCAAGTGGTTAACTTTTATTGTAACTCACATAATCACATTAATGAGGACATCCTTAATGATCTGATTTCTTTTAACCCTAAAAATATTGTTATAATGGGAGATTTTAATTCTCATTCTCCCTTGTGGGATAAAGCTACACCCAATAAAGGAGGCAGAATAATAAATGATTTTATTTCAAACAATGTACTTGTAATCATGAATGATGGTTCACCAACACTTTTTCAACTGTCCCTGTCATTGCCAAGTGCTGTAGACTTAACAATGGTAAGCGGAAATTAAGCTTTACAAGCAACTTGGAACACCATCAGGGATTGTGGAAACAGTGACCACTTTCCCATACGTTTTATACTTAACAACCATGACAATAATGACTTACACAACATCTTTAGGCCCTATAATTTTAGAAACTTCAAAAAAGTGGATTGGGAAAGTTTTCATGATAAAGTGTTAATAGCCCTTTCAGATTTAAATTACAACCTGTCTTATAACGAATTAATTGGTCACATAAACATAGTAGCCGATCAGGTAATCCCAATTAAAACAGTTGGCACATTTAAAAAAAGGGGTAATCCGTGGTGGGATGTTGATTGTACATCCTGGATCAGAGAAAGAAAAACGGTCATAGCAACATTTAATAATAACCCATCAATAGAAAATTATATTGCAGCCATAGCCATTACTAGAAAAAAATTAAATGATAAAAAAAAGGAAAAGTTTAGACTGTTTTGTGAAACTTTAAATAGAAGTTCTAGCATTAAATATGTTTGGAACAAGGTCAACAAATTTACCAACAACTCTAAAATAAACCGATTTAATGTTACAATTTCAGACAACTTTAAACAATTGATTCTTAATAATATGACAGTTGTAAACGTAGACCCCAACTTTAACTTTGTTCGGGACAATGATACTGAGAATATAAAGCTTTTTTCATTAAATGAGTTAAATCTAGCCTTAAAAAATAAAAAATCATCTGCACCAGGTATGGATGACATGTCATCTCAAATGTTAAAATTTTTACCATTTAAAGCAAAGCAAATTCTCCTGAATATTTACAATATCACTTTGATGGGGGGTGAAATACCTATATCGTGGAAAAAATTCAATGTCATTAGTTTCTTAAAGCCAGAGAGGGATCCATCAAATCCCGAAAATTATAGACCAATTGTTTTATCTTCATGCGGAGCCAAAATCTTAGAAATTATGGTTCGTCTAGACTGGCAATTGGAACATAACTTAGAATTTTCACATAAACAGACAGGTTTTCGCAAGGGAAAGGGTATATACAATAATATTGCATATATCACTTCATACACTAACCTTGCTTTTCAATCCTCCGAATCAGTTATTGCCGTTTTTTAAGATATCAAGGCAGCATACGATAACGTAAATATATACAAACTTTACGACAAAATTAAAAAACTCCAAGTGCCTGGTTTATTGTGTAATTTAATTTTTAATCTCCTGACGGAACGGTCTTTATTTTGTAGGGGTAATGATGGGTCTTTTTTAGGGTCAGTTCGATCAACTACGGGGGTACCACAGGGCTCCACCCTAAGTACGATTTTATTCAACATATATGTATATAAGGGACATTTTTAATTTAAATCTGGGAGAAGCATCTATAATTGGGTATGCTGATGATCTGGCAGTAATTATTAAGGGTAAAAATGTCACTTTCATGGTGAATAAAATAAATAATGCCCTAGAGCGCATACACTTATTTTTCAGTGAACATAACCTATCTATCTCTTATAACAAAAGCGAGGCAATTTGATTTACTAAAGGGAGGAGAAGCAATGCTCCACCACCTATACAATTCAACAATTCAATTATTTCTTATAAATGACAGGTAAAATATCTGGGTGTAATTCTACATAAAAAACCTAAAATGGGCACCTCATATTATTAATATTAATAATAAGGCCAAAAAATCATTAAATGTCCTAAGAGCACTTTGTAGGGTATGGTGGGGTGCTGACCCAAAAACCTTTCTAATTGTCTTCTCTGCTTTAGTACAATCCCATCTGAATTTTGGATCAATTTGTTTCAAGCCTTGTTCAAACACTGCACTCAATAGATTAGATGTGGTTTTTTATGAAGGCTTACGTATATGTCTGGGATGTATGCGTTCTACCCCTAAGGTTGCACTTTTGGCAGAAGCATCTGTCATGGATCTAGAACACAGAAGAAAGATAATTGCCCTTAAATTCATTTCTAAAATCCTATCTATAACAAATCACCCGACTATACAAATAATAAATAATATCCGAATGAAAGTAATCCATAGACCAGAACTCTGGAATGGGAACAAAATGCCATATTTAGTGGAAGCATTACAATCTTATAAGACACATTTAAAATCATTTTATAGGGGTCCAACTTTTCCCTGTTATGAGATTGACTTTCCTATTCTTTGCGAACCTTTAAAACCCATAAATCTTAACTGTAAAAAAGGGGATGGTAGATCTAAAAACATATTTGCGGCAGAATCCAATAAATTAAAAGCCCAATATACATTTATTTTTTCTGATGCATCAAAAAAATGTGAAAGGGTGGGGTTTGGCATATCCATCCCCTCTTTAAATTATAAATTCTCACAAAGACTCCCCAACAATTTAAGTATATATAAAGCAGAAATAATTGCAATACATGATGTCATTAAAACTGCTATTAACCAAAAAATTGAAAATGCGATAGTTTTTTCAAATTCAAAGGGAGTCATAACAAAACTCTGCAACCCTTCCTTTGCAGCTAACTCCGAACATTGGTTTTTGTCCACAAAAAGGCTGAATGTCACAACTAACAAAAATGATTATAACATCAAATTATCCTGGATCCCAGGACACTCTGGTATAACCGGAAATACGGAGGCAGATACTCTGGCCAAGATTGGGACAGACTTAGATATTCCTAGAAAAATGTTATATGACATAAAAGATATTTTTAATCCTCTTAAGCAATAAATTTCAAACGTCTTTAAAAATAAATGGAAAGCTTTGGTTACAACGAAACATCACGGCTATGCCGGGGTTCAATCTACTTTTAACAGTAAAAAATGGTACGCCAATTTGACCTATAGGGATAGAAAACACGTTACAACAATAATTAGAATGCGCACAGGTCATTGCCTGACTAACGCCCATCTATATAAGATTAAAATGAAAGATAGCCCTTATTGCGACTGCGGTATGTTTGATGACCTAAACCACATATTTTTTGAATGCCCTATTAATAATATACCCGATCTAGACTTGTATAAAATCTTTGTATTGAAAAAGAAAATTTCACCATTATCCATAACTCAAATTCTGTCTGCCCCCGACGACGAATCAATAGAAATAATCATGCGATTTATAAACATCAATAAGATTAAACTTTGAAGCTCAACTATCCAATACCCTTTTTATTTTGTTGTAATACTAACGTTTTCCTCCCGTATTATAGCCACAAACCATAAAGCAGACGGCCGATACAGGACAAAGCTATAGTCACAAGCTAAACAGAACGAGCAAAGTTGTCATATAAGAAGATATTTCGGAGATTCCTGCATGGTCCAGAGCCAGACAAAGAAGGAGTCTCCCCCAAATCGGGCTGGCAACTGCCTTGTAGCAAAGCCATCAACTAAACAAGACAAGACAACAAGACATTTTCTGTGGTTCCAACCGAACAATTGTGATTTAGTTTTTATTCAATAAAAATGGAAAGACGACATTTAACTCGAGAGGAAATGCTAAGAGCAGTCGGAATGCTTGAGGCAGGAACAAGTCAAAGAGACGTTGCAAGAGCTTTGGATACATCTCCCAGTGTAATTAACCGTTGGTGGACAAATGATGTTAGAGAACGGCATCAAGGCCCGGCGCGAGTTACCACACCTGATAAAGACCGTTTTATAACTTTGCAAGCTCAAAGAAATCCCACGATATCAGCCTCTGTTTTGGTTCAGCAGCTCTCTCGAGTGCATAACGTCGAGGTTTCAGAATCGGCGTGAATTGATATATATGTCAAAAGTATTTTGAACTAGTTTACTATTATTTTCTTTGACCATATATAAAAGCTTTAAATTCCGCGACTTCAGGGAATTTGCGAAAACAATCGGAACAAGAAGTTCATGATGATCATGAAGAAGAAGAGTCGGATGATTCCCAGACAACACTTCCACGGACAAGTTCTGTGTCCCTGCCAGCACCATATCCACAATCAAATTCATTGCAATTACCATCTCCTCACTCGTATGCTTTGCCATCTGAGCATCCACAATCATCAATTTATAAAAAAAAAATCATCTTCAAAGCGCAGAGATAATAAACAATCAAAAGATAATGTAGATGAAAGCTTTGATGAATATTTAAAAGCAAAAAAAAACTTGATGCCAATATGGATCCGCTACAGGAGGCCAATAAAATGTTTTTACTGAGCCTACTGCCCGACTTGAACGAGATGTCTTCCCACCAAACAAGAATGTTTAAGCGAAAAGTAATGGATTTAATTGATATATCATCAATCAAGTGCATAGTACGCCAAAGATTTTGAGCCCAAATTCAAATATATCGACAGGGTCTGAAGTCTCGGCAGAGTTGCAACCTACAACCTCAACAATTCGAACAGAACCCCTTTCATATTGCAACACATAATCCACAGAGAGCCTCATCTTATTATGAATTTGTGGGAAATATGTTCTATACTAATGATGTTTAATCTGTTTTTGAAGGTGTTAGACAATAGTACAGTGAAAACATCTTGTCGGACTTGCATTGTCTTATTTATTTAATGTAACACGACGTTTCGGTTGGTAAGTATCTCCAACCGTTTTCAAGTGTAAACTGTTTACTGTTATTAAATAAATAAGACAATGCAAGTCCGACAAGATGTTTTCAATGATGCTTAATTTAGTAAGTAACACTTATTTATAATTCTTCAGTTTTTATATTAAAGAAAATAAATTTGTTTTTCTTACCTGAGGGTTATTAAAATTATTTCGTCTGCTCCAACACATTCTCGCATTGGAGTATTTTTCTTGTGGATAGCAGGGACAAGCAATTGTACTAAATGTACATATGATTCCTTTGATATTCTATAAAAGGCCAGAAACTTGTCGTCAGTTTATTGTAGTTCTTTTGCAGCAACAAAAGCTCTGCATTTTATATTTTTCTCAATGTAGGGGTGAATCCAATATTTCCTTTTCTTTTGTCGGTTTCTCCTTTTTCTATAATAGTAATAAAGGATAATATCCTCATCACTCGAATCACTAGACATTTTTTTAATGCGCACTGTACTAAAATAATAGTTTAAGCAAAAAAATCCCCCGATAATTCAGAAGCGAAGTGATTTTATCAGTTGCATCGTGTGCGATTCTTAGTCGGTAACTAGTTTGTGATTTAAATTTCCAATTAGTTGAGTTTCTTTTTAGTTTCTTAATGTGCGGAGGGCCTAAGTCTTTTTTTGTAAGTTCGTTTTAATAAGTATTGCTAGTATATGTATGTCTCTATTTAACTTTTAATTATTAATGACTTTAGTGTATACATTTAGGTAAGGCTTGCAATTGACGCATGTTATATATGTTCATTGTTGAACCTTTGTAATGAAGAATTTTAAATAAATAAATAAATAAACAGTGTTACTAACTTTTTATATTAGATCGATTGTTAACTGTCTTTATTAAGTTCTTGGAAATATAAGAAAAAAGAATTTTTTATCTTTAATATTAAAAAAACCTCTATATTATTACTTGAAAGTAAAAGACACAATTAGATAATATAGGGTTACACACCAATTATTATACATTATGATTATAATTGTAATAACTAAGTTATTGTAACTAATTTTAATAGCTTTAATAAATACCTTTATAAATCCGCGCGCGTAGACGAGAGGCGCGTCAGGCAGCCCATAATAGAAAACTTATTGTTCTTCCAAAGCATGTAATAAAAGAAAATCATAACAAAAAAAAACTCTATACATGCATAATTTATTATGATGTCAGGCTGCGTGGATTGCCAGTCGATGGCAGATAACAGTTGAAGAATAAATCATTTAGCCGTATCTTATTTGATAAATGCGCTGCCGTGAGAGGTTGTGGCCACATCACGGTAGCCCTTGTTCTTATTTAAACTTATCTATCTCCACACTGGCTGGCTGGTTTCTAATGTGGAAACAGAATTTAATATTGTCGGTTGTGGGAGGCAAATTCGAATATTCAGTTAATGATTTGTAGGCTAGCCGTAAGGGCCGTAAAAAACTTATTGGTGCCAGTTTCAACGTTTGTCACCTACACAGTTATTACTATTTATTTATTCTGTAACCAATTAGTAAATTCTCTGGGTATTAGAGTTTTTCAAAATAAATGGAGATTCACAATTCATACTGAATGGAAAGATAAAAAATAGCAAATAAATTGAAACAAAAAACAATTTTTGCAAACCTCTCAAAAACCTTAAAAAAAGAGAATAACATAAAGGTTAAATTTGCAAGAGATCATTATGAGATCAGAGGAAAGGTTGCAGGAACATGAAAGGAGAATAAAAACAAAGATGAAAATAATGTAGATTTGTTTTCAGATTTATATGAAATGAGGAAGAAATAATCTTGGATAGACGAAAAAAGAAAGCAATATAAATCCAATAAAATGCCTGCGAATTAATAAGTAATAACGGTAAGAAGAAGCGTAGAGAACTCAAGAAAAACTGAATATAAAATGTCTAGAAAATGCAGCGAGAATCTCATTAAAAAACTTAATATCATCAACGTTCAAAAAAAAATTACGGACAGATACAAACAGCAACAAGAAAGAACCTTAAGAAATAATAATAATGAAGTAGTTATACACACATACGAAAAACTCATGAGAAGGAAAAAATAGAAAAAATTACTTTAAAAATGACGAATTAAAAAATAAAATATGCATTCTTTTGTTGACTTTTAATGGACATGGATAGAGAGAAAATATTATAAATAAAAAATTGTTAAATATAAGTCCAAAAAAAACATAAAACATGCATAACTTAAATGGATACGAAACTTATTTTAATATTTACTATTTTTATCCTAATTGCAAGGTCAAAAATGCGAAATTATACGGCTAGAAATACCTCGCTAATTAATAATTAAGAAAAATAAAAAAGTTAATTTTTTATAAACCTTATAATTACCCCAATATATAATAAACCAGTTTGAAATAATACAAAATAGAGCTATGAGACTGATCCTTAAATGTAATCGTTATGCCCCAGTTGTGTCTATGTTAAACGTCTTAGGTATGTTGTCTATGAACCAAAGAATTATATTTAATGTCTATCTAATTATTATTAAATAAAAGACTATATCTGTGATATATTGGCAATTTTTAGTGATGTTCACAATTATCATACTGGCAACCGAATTTCCTAGTTGACAGATGTAATACAACTCAATTGCTCAAGTCAATATTATATTATATTATATAGGGGCTTAATAGAGTTCAATAAATTACCGGCTAGTCTTAAATCCTGTGATAGTTTTAACGTCTTTATAAGAGTCTAGAGATTTAGTATTTGTCTTTTTTATCTTTATTCTGTGTCATGAGTTTTATATTCTTCGTTTTATTTTACAGGTTTAAATTATTTTATGCCATTTTAAGTTTTATTTATTATTTATTTTACTTTAATTTTATTGTGTGTTTGTGTTCTGATTTTATTAAATTTTATACTCATTTTATATTTTAAAATTTTATTTCAACTTATGTTTTACTACTTATTTAGGGTAAGTGTGCCTGTGATGGACCTCTTAAGAAATTATTGTTACCATTTCTTTAGTTTTGTTGTTTCCATTTTTTTTATACAAAAATCAATCTATCACTGGATGTCAACTATTGGAAAGAGTGAATTTTGTATTAGTATATATTTTTTTAATAATGAAAAAAATATGAGGGGTCCATCAATGGCACATTATGCGCCCATGTTGGCCCCTGTTGTAAATAAATATTATTTTATCTTATTAACTTCTTTTTTAAGCTTTAATAAAAAAAATAATTTGTGGGGTACAAAAATATACATATAAACTCAAAAAATTAAGTACATAATTCACAAATAAATGATTTGCAACGGTAACTAACACCCGCACACTCAATGTGGCACCACGATTTACATACTTGACAGCGAATCCACTTTTCTTTGCTACGTGAGTGAGAGAATAACTCGTTGCAGTAAATGCAACTGGCATTATATGTGTCTTCTTTACCTTTTCTAAGGAATTTCTCCAAGATACAGTCAAGAACTGTCATTTTCAATGACAAGTTGCCGTTTTACTGCCCTACCTTGTTGTTTTTTAGTTTTGTTTCCTTTTCAATAACTTTTTCTTTGAGTTCTTGAATTTCTGGAGTGGAATTTAAATGACCAGTTTTTGCACGAGTTTTGCATTTTCTTTGTCGCCCCCAGGTACCGCTTGAGGTGGAGGTAAAATTTGTTTCATTGACACATTTAAAACTGAAGATGAAGAGGTGTTAAGACCAGAAGTACTTGGTTGATTTTGAATGTCTAACTCGATGGTATTGAGTTGAGCCTCCAATGGAATCTGCCTATCCGTTGCTAAAGCTGATGCAAGCTCCTAATCTTCAAAAATATCGGGATTAAAAGGATGAATTCCCGTCTATTTAAATGAATTTATTGCGTTAGATGGATTAGCACTCTTTAAAAAGGCTCGATTAAGAAGTCTTGCTATTTTATATTGTGTGACTGCCTTTCCTGGGTTTTGACGCAGCCATAATTGGATTTCCTGGTCAAAATAGGTGTGAAGAGGACGAAAGAATCCGACATCTAATGGTGGTACGTGATGGGAACAGTGCGCCGAAAAACAAAATACTACAACCCCGTTTTCTTTAGAAAACTGGCTAGAGACAAGGCTTTTATGGCTACTGTGGCCATCTAAAAGTAAAAGAACCTTGTTCTCAATAGATGCTTTTGAATATCTTACAAAGTGCTTTAGCCATTTACAAAAAATTTCAGTGTTCATGCATCCTTTTTTTTGCACAAAAGCTATGCTACCAGCGGGAGCACCATTCATAAGGTCATCACTCATTCTTTGACGAGGATAAATAAGAGCAGGTGGAATATAAGTACTTATGGCATTCACTGCGGACACTACAGTGACGTGTTGCCCCCGCTCTGCACTGCTGAGTGCCCCAACTTGCTTGCATCCTTTTGCAGCGTAAACTTTCTGACATTTCTTTTGGACTGTGGTCAAACCTGACTCATCCATATTATATATGTTGTCCGGAAGAAAGTTAAACTGCTCTAGAGTATTAGATAGTGCTTGAAAATAGGCTTGAATATTTGGCTTTTTAAAAGCCTGGGCTCTGGCCAATGACGTGCTTTCTGGGCATCGCAAATATATTCGTGGATTGTCTTAAAAATCCCCTAACTCACTTCCAACCTGTCATTTTTATTTATCGATTAAAATCATGTTTTATATTATTCCTCTCGGCTACTTCAGATACCATCCGTCGCAAATCTTTAGAAGTTAGTCCAAAAAATCGTTTTTCCTTTTCAATAATATATTCGGCAATCTCCTCTTCGATGGCTTTGGAGAACGTTGCTTTTCGTCCTCCCAAATATCCTTTAGAACAGTCCCGCTTAGCCAAACGTCTTCTTAAAGTTGTCTTCGGTACCTCGAAGGTTTTGGCTGCTAACTTAAAGCCCATTGCTATTTCTTACATTCTCAATAGCTTGCCGCTTATGATCCTCATTCCACCTTTTTTTGGATGCCATATTTAAACCTAAATAGGAAAAAATATATCAATAAAATATATAAAAAAAATATATAATAATAATTAAATTTGTATATTGTTGCCAATGACGGACCCCTGGTCCATTATAAGACAATTTTAAGGGGTCCGTCATAGGCTGTTTAGCAGAAATCACATAAAAATTAAAAAATTCTTTGCCATAACCTCAATTTTTTCCCGGTAGCTAAAACGAAACAGTTTTCCTAAACAGCAGTGAGAAAAACAGATTCTAGCAAATAATAAAACAAAAGTAATCTAACATTGGGTTAACCTACTTTGTTATATCAGTACTTACCAATTTTAACTTTTCTGTTTATTTTCATAAAATCACTTTATATTTGCACGAGTACATATAAACAACTAAAGAAAAGCTTTAATCAATCTAACCGATGCGACGAAAATGTATTTTGCGCGGTAAATTTAAATATTTACCTAGTGGTCCATCATGGGCAGGGATCCATCATAGGCATATTTCCCCTACGTTTAGCTTAAGATTTTATTTGTATGATTTTGTTTTTACATTGTATAATATGTTCGTTTTTCCTACCTTTTTTTGTATTCCCATTCATAAGAGAATGCATAATCTTAAACATGTTTATTTTCGAATAATATTCGTACCTTATACCAGCACTATTATTTTATTTTTATCCTTATTTTTTGGTTTTGTTTTGGTTTTTAACTTTAGTTTTTAATATTTTATTAAATATCATACTATCTATTTTATTTTTATATAGCAGATTTAGCTAAATAAAGAAAGATTTAAAAAAAACAATGTAATAGACAGATCTAAATATACTATAAGTGGATGTTAAAATAATAATAATATTTTTTTTAAATATACATACAAAGAGAATCTAAACTATATTATGAATTAAAAAATAAATTGAAGGTTCAGTAGAAATAAAAATAATAGAAAATAGTATAAATTAATCGGCTATTTAAAAATAATAAGACTAAGAAATACAAAGTATAAAATTAAATCACTAGGTATAGAGAAGAAATCAAGAACTTATTAATTATAAACTCATGCATAATTTAAATGAATCCGTGTCCCATTTTCCTTTTAATACTTATTTTTTTTTTTTAATTTTTCTGTGTGTGTGTTGCTTTAAACCAATTTAAATAAATAAAATATTGATGTCATTTATTTAAATTGGTTCCTAAAGTTGATTTATCATGAATGGATACGATATTCGATCTATTATCTAGATAATAAAATTGGTAAAAAATAAAAATGTGAGGTAATAATTGAAAATGGGTATATATGTGGTTATTTTTATTAAGAGAACTTTTTTTAGAATGTATAAAAAAATCACTGGAATGAACCTCTAGTTTTTTAGCAATAATTTTAATAATTTTAACTTGATAACACCACGTTATGTTAAAATGTTACAAAAAATTTTGCTTAAATTTTTAAATATATATTTACTATTTTATATGTAATGGCAAAGTAAATAGCATCATAAAAATTTAAAAACCTCATGATACATGAAACATGCATGATACGATCCATATTTTCTTCATTAATCCCTCTTAATAATAGATAAACCCACTATGTAAATTAAAAACATTTTTAATTTAAACTACATTTAAAAAGAACGCTTCTTAATTTAAATGTTTGTTATTCTTCTTTCTAGCTTTGCCTTAGAATATAACATGAGAAGATTAGACGGGCTTTAAATATTCATTTCGACTCAGGTTTAATTTAGTCTATTTTTACCTTTTCGCAATATTGAGTTGCGTTGGGGGAAACTTTATCTTATTTCTTTTTTACTTAAGAGGCCTCTTAAATAACTTTATTTATATTTGCCACTCTATTTTTTATATTTAAAAGTCTTAAAAAAATATCCTTTTAATTATCAACTAGTCTAATATTAATTATATAATTTAACGATTTTATCTATAGCGATTTACTTATTACTTATTTAAAACTGAATATACATTGCATGGAATTTTAATTGCTCCAACAAGTATTCCTTTTTCAGTTCAATTATTCGTTAATTGATTCGATTTTTAAATTTTTTTCTGAATTTATAACACAGGATATGGCGTCATAATGATTATGCATTTTCGACGAGAAAAGGTTAATAGGCTTTCCAATAACATTAACAGCTATGAAAGAATATTATGCTCGCAATCTTTCTATCTTGTCTTTTTTTTTTAAATAAATTTATTTTTTCATAATTAAGACCTTTTGCTTTATAATCGCTCTATTGAAGGTATGCAGGCTGTTGCATTAGGGATATAATTTATAATGAAAATGTTCTACTTAATGTATTATACATGTTCTCATTAGTATTATTATAAATGAGGTGATGAAATTCTCCTAATATGTCAAGTGTTATGCAACTTTATATTGATGTTTTTCGTGATAATAGTAATATTAATATATGAGAAATGAGAAAAGAAAACGATGACGTCGAAATATATTAAAACGAAATAAAACAAAAAATACATATGTAATCGAGCAATTAACAGAAAAAAGAGTAAGAATACCATATAAACCAAAAATGTTATACTTGTTGCATTAATTTACAAAAAGAAGCCGATAATAAATTAAAAAACGTCAAATTTGAACAGAGAACAAAAAAAGAAGAAAAAATTTAAAATTATAATAAAAAAAAATAAATACAAAAATATTACACACCATATTTACATTTTTATTTTATACTTATATAAAACCTAAGGCAGTTAAGTTAACTAACTACAGATTTCTTTGTAGGGATTAAGGTCAACAAAAAATGGTGTAACCATTGAAATTAATTATTTATACTTGCTAACTCTTACTCTAATTATTTATTTTATTCTTGACACATTTTTCGCTTACGATGTTAGTCAAAAAAAAAAACTTCGCTAAAGCTGCTTACAAGTAGTCACATGTACTAAAAATATTCCTAATAGAGCCAAAAATCTAACGAAGTATGGCTAAACGAAGTCTACAGTAAAATATTGGATTGGATCTTTATCACTATGAAGAATGGTTTTTTTGATTCTTGAATAATGCTGAATTTTCATGTGTCTAATTTTCGATATTAACTGTTTTAAGTAATAGAAACGTATCATCCATTTTTCTTTAAGAGACCAAACGAAAACAAAACAAAGGTAAGAACACAAAGTCACGGTCTCATCAAATCCATATACAGGCTGATTCAAAAGTAAGCGGCATCCTTTCAGGGGCGTAATCCTTGTATGAAAATAAGGCAAAAAGTTCATATTAATATGGGTTCGAAATTGCTTCCTAAGGGAGCTACGCCCCCTTGAATAGGACCCCTCGAAGACAATTTTTTCTCTATAACTTTAAAACCCTTTAGAATTAAATTTTGAAAATTGGTGTACTGCATAAACATTTGGTTGTGAATAAGATACTAAATTCAAATTTTTAAAATTTTATTCAGGTGCGTCACATGCAGGGGTTGGTAAGGGTAAAAACTTCCCTTTTCTTTTACTCTTTAGGCTATTGAGATTTTGTTTGAAAATTATAAAATTTTAGAGTCTTATACGTAAAAAAGGTACTCTTAGTTCAATTCGATAGAGCGTACCATTTACGAGAAAAGCGACTTTGAAAATGTTCTGATTGCGTATGTTTATTGATGAAAATTAATTCGCATTACGATCGACAAAAAAGACACTTTTTATTTAACAATTTATAGAAAGTGTTCAAAATTATAACCATTCGCGTCACGGCAAGCTCTTAATCTTTTTATTAGATTATGGTGCACACGTGGTAAAAACAATTCTTGGATTGTTTTTAATTGTCTGAAATCCTTCCTCTATTCTTTGCCTGAGAACATCAATATTGGGTATAGGGCGGGAATAAACTAGTTGTGTTAGGTGTCCCCATAAATAAAAATCAAGGGGGTTTAGGTCAGGAGACCGTGGTGGCCATGGCACTGGACCCCCACGACCTATCCAGCGGTTTTGATAGGCATTATTTAAATGTTCTCTAGGGAGAATGCTAAAATGTGGGGGAGCACCATCGTGCATAAACCACATTTGTGCTCGTAATTGAAGTGGTAGATTTTCTAATATTTGTGGTAATTCATTCTGTAAAAAAATTGTGTAAATTTGTCCATTAAGTCGTTGCGGCATAAATACAGGTCCTTTTAAATGCCCATCGATTATTCCCGCCCACACATTTAAACTAAACTGCTGCTGATGTGCCTTCTGTACCATAGCATGGGGATTCTCATCCGTCCATAGGTGGTTGTTGTGGAAATTGAAAATTCCGTTTCTTGTGAAGCCGGCCTCGTCAGTAAATAAAATTTTCTTCTCAAAATTTTCAAAAGCAACGCGGTTTTTTTCTAGCCAATTACAGAAGTGTACACGAGGAAGGAAATCTTGCTCTTCCAAAGCCTGAACCAGTTGAATATGATAAGGGTAGAGTAACATATCGTGCAAAATTCTCCATACGGTTGACTGAGAGGACCCTTCTTGATTTGCGATGATGCGAGTGCTCAAAAATGGATCTTCTTCAATACGATCTAGCACGCGTTCTTCTAATGCTAGGGTTCTGGCATTTCTTGGTCGCCCAACAACTTTCTGTCTGAAATGTTCCTTAAGCAAAATTTAAGTAGATATTATGCGATATTACTCACATTTTTGAATTTCGATTTACTCTTGCGAAAACCGTACGGTGTGGCACTCGTCGATTAGGAAATGCCTCATGATACAATCGTCTTGCTTCAACACAATTACCAAATGCTCTTCCAAACATAATGTAAATATCAGCTTGTTCTTGATACGTAAAATCCATGTTTGCTTTTTAAACTTAGAAACCCAAAGTACCAAACTCAACAAGGGCAATGCCCTTCTTATTAATAATAAATAGTAATTTGTAAAACACTCTATGAAACAAATTTTACTTTGACAAAGTAAATTATATTTTACAATGACATTTATCAGTCATTTAAATGCCAAAAACTAAAAAACAACCGCCAACTTCGTTTTAAATGCGTATCCAGTAATTTTATTATGTATTAAACATACGCAATCAGAAAATTTTCAAAGTCAATTTTCTCGTAAATGGTACGTTCTATCGAATTGAACTAAGAGTACCTTTTTTACATATAAGACTAACATTTTATAATTTTCAAACAAAATCACAATAACCTAAAGAGTAAAAGAAAAAGGAATGTTTTACCCTTACCAACCCTCGCATGTGACGCACCTGAATAAAATTTAAAAAATTTGAATTTAGAATCTTAGTCACAACGAAATGTTTATGCAGTACACCAATTTTCAAAATTTAATTCTAAGGGGTTTTAAAGTTATAGAGAAAAAATTGTCTTCAATCGGTCCTATTCAAAGGGGCGTAGCTCCCTTAGGAAGCAATTTCGAACCCATATTAATATGAACTTTTTGCCTTATTTTTATACAGGGATTACGTCCCTGAAAGGATGCCGCTTACTTTTGAATCACCCTGTATATATATATATATATTTTTTTTTTTTTAAACAAGTTTGGTGGACAGGTACAGCGATACTGACATGATTGAAACTAAATCGGCGTTTGCAAATCATTTATTGATTTATTAGCCTCCTCACATGGTTTTTCTTTAACTTAGGGAGCGGATATTTTGCATGAGAGCTCAAAAGGCAAAAAACTTGACTTGTTAGAAAAAATGGAAATAACTAAAGCTAAGAGCCTTGTCCTTGTGTGTATGAACGATATTTTCACGTATGAACCTCACCTCATTTATAACAACCTCTCTCAAAGAATTTAAAAAGTCTTTTCCTTTTCGATTTTAGATTTTTTTAGTTTTTATTGTTAAGATTGTTTGCTTATATTCACACTTATTAGTATAGTTCGGATTGTTCCCCATGTTTGATTATGTTACTTAGTGGCCTATGGGTTAGACGCGCGCTTGTGAATCTAAAGGTTGCTGGATCGTTCCCCACTGGTGACATTTTACATTTTTACTTTTTTATTTTTTTAAGCATACATTTTTATCTATGGTGTGAATTGTTAACTTAACCTAGCTTTTCTTTTGCTATTAGTTGTAATGTGCTTTATGTAGGTCTAGGTAATGAGTTTTATCATAATTTATAAGCGTTCTTTTTGTGAAAAATATCTTAATGTATTTTTTAGTCCTGATGATGCTCCGATAGGAGCGAAACACGTGTAGCTTTTAAAAAAAAAATTATATGGATTTGATGAGACCGTGACTTTGTGTTCTTACCTTTGTTTTGTTTTAAGTAATCTTAAGTTGTCTATTTCTATAAAGTGGCCAGTCTGTAAAACATGTTCAGCCAAACTTTACCCTTTAATCAATACATATTTGATCGTTACAGTTTTAGTCATAAATTCCGGTCTTTTCATTAGTTTTCTAAAATATTTCTTTAGCTCATAGATCATTCTTAGACCTAGGTTTTTAAAAACCTAATTACAGTATTTTGTCAAGATAGGAACATATTTTTTCACAACGAAGGTTGCTTATATTCATCGTTTTTGAGTGCGGTTGGTTTTTAAGATTAACATTAAGCTTATGTCTTCATCAGCTTATCAAGAATCCTATTGACTCTAGCAATTGTTTAAATCGTTATTATTTAATGACTATAATTACTTAGAGAAAATGAGCCATGTACTAAGGAAATGAAACCATGTACCAAAAAATGCATGGCAGCCACTTTATGTTAAAAACAATGATTAGAGTCACTGGCTCTTCGTCGAAAAGTATTTGTTTCTTTTCTATAAATATAAAATTCTAATCTATTATAATTTTTGATTACTGGAATATGAGAATGATTATTTATTTCTTATTTTAAGGTAATTTTAATATATTAAAAACAGTTATTTCGTTGTTCTACAAAATTGCATTTTGCTTTTGTCGAAAATGATAAACACATCATCAAGGTCTTTACGAATTATTGTATTAAAAAATATTTTGTGACCTGCAGAGTTTTGTTAATTTAATTATTTATCGAATAATATCGAAATCATTACTTTTTAAAAGTTCAAACAAATATTCTAAAATTTCTGGCATAACCAGAATCTTATCTTCACTTAAAATTAAATTATTTAATTTTAAAACAAAACTTTTGACTTGAATTGAAATTGAAAGATATTCAGAAAATAATTTAAATTATTTTACCAAGACTTCGAAATGTTGTAAGTAGGAAATTTTTTAGTGGAGATAATGTGACTTTTGATTGACATATGATTGACAAATTTATGGATTTTTGAGAAACAATATATTTTTAGAAAAGAGAGAGCAAATTGCATTCGGTTTCCTAACAAAATTTAAAAACGCAAAAGCTTTCAAAATGTATTCATAATTAAAATGATTTCTATTATATTTTTAAATTTTAACCTACAAGGTATTGATTAGTAATATTAATTGCTATAACGTTTCCTTGTTTATTTAGACATTTCTGTTATTGCGTTTTAATGCAAATTGATATCAAGGTATTTACTAGCGAGAGCGCACCTGATTAATGTAATAAAACAATTTCCTGCGATAATATTATAATCTATTAACAATTTTTGTTAATTTAATTTTGTGACGATGAAAGACAAGTATTTGTAATTTTTCATTAAATGGTATCAGTTTTATGATAAAAATTAAAAATCACAATTTTACTACATATTTAAACAAAACTTTCTTAAAACAAAATTAAAATCTATTTTTTAAATTATTTCAGAAATAATTCTCGATTTAAAAAAAAATGAATTTTTATTATTTTGAGCTTCTGTTGGACTAGTTGTAGTGTACATGTAATATAAGTACCTAGTTCATTAAATAAGCCCTAGGGAAGAAAGAAAGAATAATTTGTCAGTTTTTTAATAATTTTAGTGAAAAAAAAAATTCTTAGCTTAGAAAATTAAAATACTACCATAGCCATGGAATTATGGGTAATTTATTTGCTTGCAACATATCTGTTGCAATAATGCTTATGTAGAAATGGCAAAAAACATTTGTCACTTAGTTTATTAGGCATAAAACAATAATAAAATATGGAGCATTTTTTATATTATAATAATATACTCTAAAAAGAAGTCAATATTCAAAAGTAAATGAATATATATTAGAAAAAAGAGCAACAACATCGCAACGTCGCACGGTTGCAATGTTGATACTACTGACGCAAGGAATTCTTACTAGTGGCGTCGTTAATATTTGCATGATAAATATTTATTGATAATAAATGTAAGCAATATAACCGTTTATGAACTCTATCCGTTTTTTTTAACATACTTCATTAGAATAAAGGGGCCTAAAAAGCATTTTTATGAAAATTATATTTTTCTTTATTATTATAGATTTTTCAATCATTCATGTTTTAAGATACAACTTTTTAATATGCAATTTTTCTGTCAAATCAATAAAAAAACATAAAATCAGTCCTCTTAATAAAACTATGGACATAACCCGAGTTTTTTATGCTTTATAGCCTATTAATAGATAAGTATTTAAGCAAAAATATTTGAATTTAAAAATATAAAAATTATTACGTATTTCACAAAAACTTCACATTGTGTGAAAAGATCGGCTTAAATGATCTTTTTTCCATAATGCGACACAAACGACAAAAATTTTTCCCATCGTAACAGCACTCACATGAGACGTTTTCCCATTTTCAAAAACTTAACAAAAAACAATTCAAATTCAAAAAGAACTTCATAAATGTTGAATGTAAATAGAAAGCTTCATAAATTTGACAAGATGGCGGTTCATGCATCACTGATCTTTTGCTTGCTATCATCAACTAATCAACTAAATGATGTAAGAATATTACTTAATAGACTGTTTAACGATAAATGGATTGCGACACGTGGCCCGATTCGTTGGTCACCAGACCTAACTCTAGATTTTTATTTTTTGGGTTACATAAAAAATTAAGTGTATAAAAAAATACAGAACCGTTGATGAACTTCAAACACATATTAGGCAAATAATTGGATCATATCAATAAATAGAAGATCAATATTAAAAGCTACAAGACGTGTGCTTAAGTGTGCTCAGAAATGTATTGAACAAGATGCCGATGTTTTGCTCATTTATTGTAAATTAGTAGTTTTACTTGATATTATTTATTTCAAAGCTAACTTGCCTAAATTTGATAAAATTATTAATATCGCTATAACTTTGGTATTTTTTGGGTTTAGGTTATTAGTGTAAATAAACTTTTTTATTAAGAAAATTATTATCTTTTGATTTTTGTAAAAATATACAGGGGAATCCATTTAACAAAAGTACATTTCTCACATTTTCTCGAAAACGCGATATTCAATTTTTTTTCTGTTTTCACCATTTTAATCAACAGAAAAAATCCTTCTAGATTGCTAATGTAACCGACCCTGTATCTAAAATATTAACAAAGATACCAAAAGTGGTGACTTAATCGGAGGCACGTTGTATAACATGCATAATTTAAATGGATAAGATTCAATATTTTTTATAATTAAATATATCTTAATGACTTCAGTTATTTAGATACTTTGATGTTAAGAATGTATTCAATATTTTTGTTCCAATTGAATGAAAAAACTTATCTAATTGCGGAGAAAGATTAGTCGTAAAAAAAGAGTAAGTTGAATTTGCTTCCCTAATAAAATAAATCGAAAAGCTAAAATGGATATCATTATTATTTTCTAAATAATTGTTATGAACTTCTCTAATATTGACCTCGTTTACTTTTTTCTATTGCATTTTAATGACAATTTATAATAATATATTTATGAGCAATAGAGAGAAAAGTGCAACAGCTTTCCTTAAGATTTTATCTGGCATTCAATGCGGTGAATGTAAGAAAAAATAATTTCTTGCAAGAATAATATTGTAGTAAATTATGATTTAAGTAATTATGATTGAAGACATATGGTTAAAATGAAACAACCTTCTCGTTAAGTATGATCTATACTAAAATATCAAAAAGCTACATCCAAGGATCGTTGAACTTCCCGTTGACCTGGTTTATGGTAATGCTTACTAGACATTACCAATGTCTAGTAAGCATACATTAATTAATGTATTATTACAATATAGTAGATTCCTATTTACACAATATTTGTTATACTGGGTGATACTTCCATACTACAATATAATTAATTAATAAGATTTGTTAAGTTTATTTTGCGACGATAAAAAAATTTATTTTTAATGTTTGGTCAAATAATTTCAGTTATGCTAATCAGTTTTGTGATAGGTTGTGAAGATCTATTAGATGTTAAAAGATTAGTGCAAGAATCTATTGACAGTCTTTAATGTAAAAATAATGTAATGTAAAAAAATGGTTTATAAATAATGAACTTTTTTTAAACCTGGACTTTTTTAAATCAGCTATTTTCTTAAAAATTACACTTAGTTAAAAAACTTTATCAAATACAAATATAAATTTTTTGTTAAGTTTTAAAATCTGCTAAAAAGTATTTAAAAGAGCAAAAATAATAAAATGTGCATAACTTAAATGATTAATAAATAAAACTTACACAGTTTACTTAAGTTGGCTAAATATAATAACTATTGTCAACAAATTTTATTAAGGGTAGATATTTTTTCTAATTTAATTTCGAGGTTTAGGCTAATGAATTAGAATAATTTATCAAAGAGAGAGCAAATTACATTTGCCTTTCTAATAAAATATAGAAATGCAAAGGCCTTCAAAATGAATACATAATTAAAATGATTTCTATTTTATTTTTATATTTTAACTTATAGAGTATGTATTTTATGTTATTTATTAAATTTATGGTTTCTAATTAACTGCTCGAATATTTGCCTTATGTAATTAGGCATTTCTTGTATTGCATTTTAATGCAAATTTATATAAAGGTATTTACGAACGAGAGAGAGAAAAATGCCTTTGCTTCTCTTAAAATTTAATATGGCAGTGAAAACGATTAATGATATAAAACAATGGTCTGCAACATTACTATAGTCGATAGAAATTTTTTGTTAATTTAATTTTGTGACGATAATAGATAAGTGTTTTTAATTAAATACCATCAGTTTTTTGATAAGAATTAACACTTCGGATATTATAGGTTTTTAAACACAAAATAAAAAACATTTTTCCTCAGTTCAGAATTTATTCTCCTTAAGACTTTATTAGTCTAATTATAGTATTAATCCAAAAGACAAAAAAAAGTACTATTGCCTATTTTTCTAGACAAAAAAACTAAAAAATTACTGGCAATCCCCAAAAGACAAATCTATAAAATATATGGTCAAAGTTAAATATATTTTAACGCTGTTAATTTATATTTGACCTTTAGGAATTCATTCAATTTGTTTTATGGAATGAAAAAAGTTTCTAATAAATCAAAAAATCTAATTGCAAAAGAGAGTTATTTGTAAGAACAAGAGAGCAAATTACATTTAATTTTGCATTTGCTTCCCTAATAAAATAAAAAAATCAAAAACCCTTTTTTACGGTTTAATACTGTAAACTGACAGTTTTGTAAATAAAATATTAGTAGCTATTAAGAGTGTTATAATAGGAACTTTCTGAAAATCTATATTTTAGACTTAAGTGGATTTTATATCTTTTTAAATATAAAATACTATTAAGAAAAATAGATTTTTTTTTTAAAATTGGCTTTTACTAATTTTGATCTATTTCTAACAAAAACGTAAAATAAGTCCTTAGTCCAGGATACAAGCTCCAAGTAGAAAGAAAGACTATATTGTCAGTTTTTTACATGTACTTTGTGGAAAATATAATTATATTTAAAAAAAAAACAAAATATATTCAACAAACTTATAATTCTATTGGATTCTCTAGAATTTTAATATACGTATGTTTTGCAATTTCGATACGAATAATTACTACTTGAGAGAACGTGAAAGAAAAAAACTATTTAAAGCCAAAATTTAATAAATTTACAATAACTAATAATATCGTAAAATGCATAACTTAAGTGGATACGAGTCCATGTTCTTTTTACTTTAATTTCGAAAATTCATTATTATTATATAATTAATGTAAAGAAAATTATTTTTTAAAAGTCAGGTCTAAAATCTTAAAAAGAAGGAAGTAACGTCAAAACAACACATAATATTCATTAGCTGCTTAAAATACGATTATCTTGCAGCAATTATTTAATCTTATTTTCCCAAATATTATTAGCTATTAAGAGTGTTATAATAGGAAATTTCTCAAAATCTATATTTTATACTTTAGTGGATTTTATATCTTTCTAAATATAAAATACTATTTAGAATTTTTTTTTTTTTTTTAAATTGGCTTTTACTAATTTCGATCTATTTCTAACAAAAACGCAAAATTAGTCCTTAGTGCAGGATACAAGCTCCAAGGAGAAAGAAAGAATATATTGTCAGTTTTTTACATGTCCTTTGTGGAAAATATATATTAAAAAAAAGCAAAATATATTTAACAAACTTATAATTCTATTCGATTCTCTAGAATTTTAATATACCCACGTTTTGGCAATTTCCAGTAGCTTAAGCACCCCTACAGTAAGTTATAGTGCTTACATTTACCTACTCCAACTACTCCTACTTTTTTATTTTTCATCCTTACTTACTAAGTCATAGTCTTCTTAATATACTTTTTGCCTAAATAGGTCTGAAACACCCTCTACATCCTACTTTTAACAACTATAAGACATCATCACAAACTATTCTATAATATGTCACAGCATATTCGCCATAAGTCGAATGAATAAATTTAGATCCTAGTGCAAAAGAAGGCTGTCGAGCGGCGCGGCGAGTACCCTCCCATTTATATCAAAAGTTTAATTTAGTATTCGCGTGTAGTAAAGCAAAGAGTAAAACATACCCAACAAGTCGCTGCTATATTTCCGGCTCTAGCAAATATAAATAACAAGCGAGATGAAATCCTGCGGTCCATTACCGTGAGGTCACACCCAGATCAGCAGGAAGAAAGCGGACTCGGACTGCTGCCAGCATACACCTGCACCTGCCGCGAATCTTCTTTTTTTTTCGTCTTGTCTGCTTCTTTCATTTCTTTGTTGCTTTTGGGAACGTGAAGTACTTTAATGTAGTAACCGAATGAGAATTCTATTTCTTTACAAGGAAATAGAATAAGTACCTATTAAAAATGGTAAAGTTGCATAGAGAAAACGCATTAATATATATCTTCTTAAATAATTGGATTAGGTCTTAGGAATATAGGCCATCTTATCTTTATCTAAATTTACTTTATTTTATTAATTCATATTCGATAGTAAGAATTGACTTGAGAGAACGTGAAAGAAAAAACTATTTAAAACCAAAATCTAATAAATTCCAAATAACTAATAACATCGTAAAATGCATAATTTAAATGGATACGAGTCCAAGGTCTTTTTACTTTAATTTCTAAAATTCATTATTATTTTATAATTAGTGTAAAGAAAATTAAAAAGAGAAAAGTAGCGTCAAAACAATACATAATATTCATTAGCTCCTCGACATACGATTATCTCACAGCAATTATTCAATATCATTTCCCAAGGTATATGGTTAGAAAGATTAAAGAAATCTTATATATCTTTGTGCTTCTTAGGGTTTTAGAATTCTTATTATTCTGCCCTGCTAAGGCAAGTTGTCCTAACTGCAAAAAATCGTTTTTAAGGTTAGGACGGTTTTGCACGTAAATGGCGATAATCTTTCGGCCTACTAAACGAGAAAGTCCTATGTGTATTTGAAATACCCGAAATAGTACTATTCATTTTGGCCTAACTGCAAAAGCTGCAAGGATTCCTAAAACGAATTGTCCTAAATAGATTTTAGAAAAAGTTTATGATTTTACCGATTTTAGAGACTCAGTTCAAAATGCCAATTCAAGGAAAGATAATGTCTTGGAAATTACTGCAAATAATTTTTTTACTTTTACTGATTATACTTCAAAGCAGAAGCTACAGAAACTTAATGACCGCGTTTATTTAAAAAAAATATAATTCAAATAAATTTTAAAAGAGGTTGCTAATTTTTATATTATAAAGAAACATTTTCTGATGAACTTAAGTAGTTGGACAATATATTTTTGGTTAAGTTTTGCAAATATGAGGTAACCACGCCAAAACAAAGAAATGCTCCTTAATTAAGGGAATTAATTTAATTAGAAAAAACAATTTAATCAGTAAATTAAAGGATCATATACAACCAGGGCTATCCAAACAGGCTTTTATTTTGAGAAAATCTACCGATTTCAATAATTGATGATTCTGGTGACATGAACTGAAAATGAATAGTTTTAAAAATAATAGGGTGTTTGGTGCATCATTTGGCAAATTTAATTGGCTGAAAGAAAAGTTAAAAAATGTCTTCTTCTTTAGCAAATAATGAACCCAACACCCTCTATATGTACCTTGTCATCTATTTTTGTTTAAGTTGTTTTAGGCTGTCAAGTTGCTATTATTTCATTTGATATTATTTGTTTTTCACTTGGGATATTTGAGCTTAGGATTTTGTATTTTTCTGTTATGATTCACACAGTACACTCTATTGCGAAAATTCTTATTAAAACCCAAAATCCTAACAAAACATGAAGAACTAAAATCGATGGCCTTGCAAAAATCTGGCTATAGGCTAAATAGGAATGTGTTCTCCTTTTGATGGGCAGTGACTATATAGCACCCGAGACAGTGTATTTTAAGGGTTTTGTGACTCGTCTCACAGGCAGAGAGGAGTGGCAGGACTTTAATGAGCCTCTATTGCTATGTAAGGGAACCATCTGGTATACAGATGGTTCGACAATAAACAACAGAGCTGGTGCAGAGTTACATGGTGAGGCCCTATATACCAGGAATACATACTTATTGGGGAAACACCCTACTGTTTTCCAAACTGATGGGTTCATTTTATTGAAATGCAAACAGAAAGTTTTAAATTGACGACACCGCAGTTATTATCAATCCGTTCGGCCAGCAAGGCTGCCATAAGGGTTATTACAGCCAAAAAGATAAGTTTTAAACTCGTACTGGAGCCCAAACAAGTTCTAAAAGATTTGGTAAAGGTAAACTGTGGGGTTTAGCTGAGATTTAATTATTTCTTAGATAGTCTGGATGCTTGGCCATTTAGGCTTTGCTGGAAAGGAAGAGTAGGCTCTTTTGCTAGACTGGGAAATGAGCAGTAGCTCCCGAACCTATAATTGCTATAGCCAGATATGAACCTGTTATCTTAATGAAAAACTGGTCAAGTGGATTCTTTGGGAACGGAAGGAAACGCCTGACATAAGATAAGCTACTAGTCCTATGGTTAGAACCTTTGATGTGATGCTCAATAATACTAATAAGACACATATAGATAGGCCTGTATCGCCAAATATCTGCTGTGCTTAAAAAGATGCAAAATCCGGCTAGTGAGAAATCTTTTAACCAACCCTAGCTTTTTCACTGGCATGTAAAACTCAATTGCCGCACCAAAGATATTGCGAAAAACTTAAATTGCCAATGATATTAAAAGGAGAATAAAACCTTAGACAAGTTAATCAAAGAGTTCCCAACACTCGCGCGAACCAAGTTTAAATATCTGAGTAACAGCGACAGTTTACTCAGCAATATTAATTCTTTCAAACTAGAATGCCTCATTATTTTTTCCAAGGCTTATGGCTTCCATTAACCTTCTTTGAAGCACAACCGATCCATTAGGAGACTATGTTCATAACAATCCCGTTGGCTGCCCGTTGCCTTACAAATCATTCAATAATTCAACTGTAATGGAAAGGATTTTTTATTTTCTTGCACAGTAATCTTTAGCATAGGAATTTTGCGGTGTTTATCAAATTTCATAATGATATTTGTCTTTGATATACTTAATCCCAGCTTATTTTTAATATATATAAAACTATGTTTTTATTAGAAAGTAAAGCTAGTTAAATAAAATTATAAGAAATGATCAGGAAAATATTATATATGAATACCTTTATTGAATACGATGTATACTTCCTTTTTACGTTTGCTTTATTTTACCTTCGTAAAGTCAATATAATTTTTTTTTAGGAAATTTAGGTTAAAACTTTACCCTGTGTATTTCGAAATTTCTTATTAATATACTAGTTTAATAAGCATAATTTAAATATATACGAGTCATTAAAATTTAAAATTTAATTTGAATCTACGCAGTAAGCATTTTTCTATTAAAAAATATCATTAATTACACTATTTTACTACAATTAATATAAAAAGCCGAAGAAAAATTAGAGGCATAACTTAATATCATACGCTTCCCATTTATATTTTATGTTAATACATTTACAGCAAAGATTATATTCGAGTATTAAACTTCATAAATATTTAAATATACAGTATCGGACAAAAATAGAGCGACGCTTACAATAAAAATAAAAGAAAACATTATCAGATTGCGCCCTTAATATTTAGTTCACAAGCCTTTATTTGCGATTACCTGGCGGCACCCTTGAAATTAAATTATCAATTATATCTTGATCAATATTTTCCATATATTTTTAATTTCTTCAAAAATGTACTCTTTGTTTTTATAGGTTTTACTTCTAAGTTGCCTATCCACACAGGTTTTCGATCGGGTTAAGATCGGGCAATTGGGCTGGCCATTTAAGAATGGCTATTTTATTTTCATTAAACCATTCTTTTATACATTTTGCTGTACGTTTTGGATCATTGTCGTGTTGGAAAACAAAACGTAGTGGCATATTCCATTCCGCATAAGGTAGCATGATATTTTCAAGGATATATTTATACTTAAACCTATCCATAATACCCTCAATTTGGTAAATTGGTCCCATTTCATAGCCAGAGAAACAACCCCACACTAACACGTTGCCACTTCCATGTTTTACAGTACCTTGGACATACTTTGGGTCAAGTCTTTTACCTGCAATACGACGAACATATTGAACACCATCACTTTTATACAAATTAAACTTTAACTCATCACTAAAAAGTACTTTTTTCCATTGCTCTGGTGTCCAGTGAGCATGTTGTTCTGCAAACAGAAAACGTGCTTTAATATTCTTCTTACTAAGAAGCGGTTTTTTGGCAGGTTTGCATGCTTTTAAGCCTGCTTCAACTAGTCTGCGCTGTGAGCCCCCAGCTTCAGCCAGAATTTGCTTTGCTGATAGAAAAGGATTTGCCTGGGAGATCCTTTTTCTATCCAGTTTCTTTGAAGTTTTTCTCGGTCTACTTGTCTGTTTTCGGTTAACTACTTTTCCTCTAATTCGGTAGTTCTGAATGGTCCTCGACACAACAGATTTTGAAACTCTTAGTTCTTGTTTTATTACGTATTGTGGTGTTCCCATCTTATACGATGCAATAATTCTTTCTTTAAGATCAATAGAAAAACTTTTACCAGGAGGCATTTTTAAACAAAATATAGATTTGATACCGACCAAAATCGATGTTTATCTACTAATGGTATGAACAATATCGATCAAGTCGCTTTATTTTTGTCCATGAAAAAATGCATAAAAAACATACAACATTTTACTAATCTCTTGCTGTTCATCATAAGAGGCAAAGAATGTTTAAATAGGATTAACAAAGGTATGTACTGATACTACAAAATTGTTCCTAATAATACGAGGTACAGTCACAAAGTTTTTTAGGAATATTATAGCGTCGCTTAATTTTTGTCCGATACTGTATACTTAACCTATGTTTTGTTCAAATCATTACCGAATATTAAATCAAAAGGATATGCATAAGTTGAGTGGATACGATTCCTATTTTCTTTTTATATTTACTTTTTTTCGAACCTATCTATGGAGGACTTTTATATTTTTAACTAATTTTAATTACTTTACTAATTACTTAACTAATTTTACTAACTTTAATTACTTTTTAAAATTTTAATCTTTCTTCAGTTAAAATGAAGCCATTACTATAAAATCATTACTTACCCCAATATTATTAGACTTGCCTATAAAAATAGTTAAACTAATTAAAGTAGGAGCATAAAATTTATTTACATGTGCATTTTAGTCATTCCAAGTACGTAAACCTAATATTCAAAGATAAAACAGTTAAAATGCTAAATTTTATTGATATGCTTATAGAGCTCTTCTAATTCAGGTTTATTTAATAGTTCTGTAACCTCGGAGGCAATAACTTGAGTATCCTTGATAACAATAGTGGTTTATACTCTTTTTGTAATAAATTATTGATATTCATTCTGTCTAGGATATCTTCTACTTCCTTTTGTAATTGTTCGAGTTTAGCAAATATATGGTTTTTGGATTTTGCCTGTAAAATACATACTTTCTAATACAAAAGTTAAGAGTACATATTGAAGACTTACCAAATCACATTCTTCTTCCTGCGACATATGTACTATAAATGTTGTCACATGGATGAGCTCTTATTGAAATTATATTTTGAATTTTGATATTAGGTACAGCAATTTTGGGACAACATTTAATTGCTAAAAATTATGGAAAAATGTCAAAAAACATGTATGTCAGTGACATTAAAAAAAATAAAATATAGAATTCGTTCACTTTTGAAATCATCATTATGTCGACCTATACAGTCTGGTGACTTTAATTGGAATAAATTCAGTTAAAACTAATCAAATTTTATCTCGCAAAATTCCTGAGACCCGTCGATTTTTGTTTATTTTTTTTCACATTTCAAGATAGTTTTTGTATTTTTTCACCTACAGGGGGAATCCAAACTCCAACTTTTTTTTTCAAATAGAAAGCCACTTTTTTTAAACTCTCATTGAAAAGAGCCCTTTTTTCCTGATTAAATTGCCCTATTTACTTTTGTGATTATCTAAAGGAGAAATACGAAAAAAAACAACATTAAATTATTAAAAGTTGCGTTTAATGTATAAGATGCTCAAAATGAACACTTCTGGAGATATTTGTCGGATTTCTTGCCTAATACGTTCTTTGAGTTCGTCTAGGTTTCCTGGTTTGCTCATATAAATTTAACTTTTCAAATGTCCCCACAGAAAAAAATCAAGTGGGGTGAGATCGGGAGAACGTGCCGGCTACTCGATTGCACCTCTTCTACCAATCCATCTGTTTGGAAAATTGTCATCTAAATACTGGCGTACATTACGGGCATAATGTGGGGGAGCACCATCTTGTTGCATCCAGATTCTTTCATCATACAAATCTGGATCGAACTGACTCGGATATAAGGCACGTAAGACTGGAACTAGTTCATGTTCAAGAAATTCTAGATATCTTTCCCCAGTTAAAGTATCATTGAAGAATATGGGCCCTATAACTTGCCTGCCAATTATGCCAGCCCAAACATTAGTTTTCTGGGTATATTGTGTATTAGTTTCCCTTACCCAGTGTGGGTTCTCGTCAGACCAGTAGCGACAGTTCTGCTTATTAACATGGCCATTTAGGGTGAATGTAGCCTCATCATAAAAAAGGATCCACTCCGAAGATAATCGATTTTCGTCAATGGCGTTCATCATTAATTCACAGAACTAAACTCTGCGATCTGGATCGTCTTCCAATAACTCTTGAACGTGTTGCATTTTATAAGGTCGTTTGTTTGCACTTTTTAAAATTTTTAATGAATAGAGTTTTCGCGAGCTACTCTTCTGGCTGCAGTTACCGGATTTTCTTCCATCGCTAACAATACATTTAATTGGGTGTTTTCATCGATTTTGGGAGACCTTTGTCTTGAAATATCCCTCACGTGCCCAACTTCTCGAAATCTGCTTTCGATTTTACTAACCGTACCTTGGTTAATAGGTGGCAAATCTAGATATTTCTGCCTGAATAAATGGACAACCTCTAACTGAGTACGATTTCTATCCCCATAACCAATCATCATTAAGATTTCAATCTTGTGGGATTCGGACAAATATGGCATTTTTTCAATATAAGTTAACTTATTTAACAACTGGTTGAAAGTCACTTTAACAGTGACACTACAATAATGTCAGAAAATGTCTCGATACCAATAAAATAAACATACACGCCAAAAATTTACCAACACAAAATATTTCGAGACTTTTAATAATTTAATGATTTTTATTTTTTTTCGTATTTCTCCTTTAGATAATCACAAAAGTAAATAGGGTAATTTAATCAGGAAAAAGGGCTCTTTTCAATGAGAGTTTAAAAAAAGTGGCTTTCCATTTGAAAAAAATAAGTTTGGGTTAATTTGTACCTCCCCTGTAGGTGAAAAAATACAAAAACTATCTTGAAATGTGAAAAAAAATAAACAAAAATCGACGGGTCTTAAGAATTTTGCAAGATAAAATTTGATTAGTTTTAACTGAATTTATTCCAGTTAAAGTCACCACACTGTATATTAACAGGCAGTAATATCGTTAGGATACTGTACAAGATATGCATAACTTACGTGTACATGATTTACATTTTTTTAAGCCTATTTTTTTTAAACTGTATAACTTTTAATAAAAAACAAAATAATGGCACACAGACTAAGTTAGAAAAAGTGTATAGTTATGTAGATTACACAGGTTTGGACCTCTAGTGGGACCTCTAATGAAAATAATTTTTTAAGATCTGGTGATGTCCTGATAGAAGAAAAAATACATGTGTAATCCACACATTTATACACTTTCGTGACTTTGACTTTGTATTTTATATTATTATTTTAGTGTCCAATAAATTGTTATCAATTTTTCCTTGATTAAATTTTTTTTTGTTATCATGTTTTTTATATTTCTAAATAATTATTGTTCTATATTTTATTGACAGTTATAATAATAGAAATAAACTGAACGTAATTGGATAAAAACAATTTGTTTTTAATTAAACAGAGATGAAAAAATTAATTTTCAAATGTTAATAACTGTAAAATTATGTTAAGTTCAAGTATTATTATAAACATTATATTAAATTTTTTGCTAAATTTCAAGTTAATGTCTTGTTTAAAAATTAAGGTTTAAATAAAAAATACATAAATTTAATGGATGTGACTACTATTCTTTATTCTTATATTTTTTTGTTACTTTATTACAAAAATTTAAAAAGTAATTTTTTCAAGAATTTATTAAATAAAAATTTAAAATATTTTCTTGATTATTACATATAAATTTATTATTTTAATTAAAATTAAATTTAAAGTAAACTTTAGTATTTAAAATAAAGTAGTTATTATTTCGAAAATTTGCCAACTTTGTGAATTAGTTTTTAAATTTCTATTTAACTTTATTTATTTTTTCATTTTTCTTAATTTTTATTTAATTCCTAGTAACCATAAAATTAAAACAATTACGAAAACTATACAAAAATATTAGTCAATACTATTAAAATTAAAAATTGTTCATAAAAAATTCAGATGCAATAGAATATGCATAACTTTATTGGATAGTATTCATGATTTCTTTTAGGTTACATATTTATATAGTGTAAGATTTCCATTTAATTGTTTAGCACGTTTGTTTCATTATTCTCTTATTTTTAGTTTAATTAACAAAACTAGAATGAATTTCGAAAACAATTACCAACTCCCATTAAAATATGCATAATTTAAATGAACAAAAAAACGTGCATTTTAAGAAAATTTGGTGATTATTTGGTTTCGTAAAATTCCAATTTGTTTTAGTAATGGTTTGCCTTTAAGAATAATAATTATTTAAAATACAAAAAAATAATTTAGGCCAAATATGCAAAATTTATATTTCACAAATTTAAAATTGTTATTTAAATGTAAAAATAAAATACGAATACAAAGAAGTCGTTTAAAATTTAACTTTATTTTAATGATTATTGACAAAAAAGTACGTAGTACTAATTAAGAAATAGAGCCTTTAGATAAAATCGTTTAGAAGCCTGCATAAAACTTAAAAAACAATCTTAATTATATCTTGCTATTCTTTCTAGACAAATCAGCAGTTGGCCTTCCTACTTTCCTTGTAGCCATCGGAATATTGTGTACCGGTATCATATAGCCTAACAGAATATTTGTGTTATCCGTGTACCAAGTACAAGAGCCTACAAACGTGTCTAAATTGTATTGTAAAGATGTTTTCCTAGATCAGAACAATGCGATTGTAACGAGTAAACATAATAGTTTTTCATTCGTTATCATCACGTTTAAGGAAGCATTTTGCTCGGGGTTTTCGCTAGATGATATCTATCAGCACAGCACGCGTTCCCGGCCGAGATAATTAGGGCCATTTTGGCCTGGAATTTCGAACAATGGCTCTGGAGGCCGCGGCTAGCACGTGATCACCCACACGACATAACCAACAGAAACCGTTTTGTGTTTGCCTTCTTTTTTTTTTTTTTTTGCTGATGGAATGCGGCACGAGGTCATCATATCTGATCGATTTCGTTAATTTTAGTTAATTATTGATTGACTTTCTATGGTTAATAAAATTCGTACCCACCGACAAAATATGAATATTATTTTCTTAAAATTTTCATCAAATCAGTATTCTACAGGGTGTATCGTAATTAATTGGACATAGGTTAATATAGGATACCTGACAAGAAAATAAACCGTTTGAGCTCAATATCGCTTAGCAAAATGTTATTGGTTTTCGTTCTACAGGGTGTTACAACTAATTTTTTACCAAACATTTATTGAAATATTTTGGAATCCACTGGACAGATTAACCTAAAATTTGGCGTACTCTTATTATTTGGGATGAGGAACACGAATATGATATCTATTTTGCCATTGCCACTAAATAACGCCACATACAACAACATTGAGTGATTAAAAAGGTCATAACTTTTTTGACCTTCCTGTACGTACAGTTGCGAGTAAAAATAATAAAATAGCATTTAGTTCTAGTCAAAAAAGGTATACTTCTTTGATCTCCAAAAAGTAGACCGTTTTCGAAATTCTTTCGATTTCTTAAGACTCCTTCCACAATCTTTTGCCACAATTCCTGATGGTTATTTATTTTATTTTTATACACAAGTGATTTTAAGTAAAGTAGCCCCAAAAATAAAAATCTAAGGGATTAAGATCAGGACTACGCGCAGGCCACGGATATTCACTACCTATACCAATCCATTTATGAAGATAAATTTCGCCCAAGTAATTTCTGACTTGCAGTGAATAATGTGCCGGTGCTAGAAGAATGGGCTGATCATTCCTCAAGAAATTTAGATAACGTTCTCCATTAAGCTTAGCTGGCAATTCAAACGGTCCCACAATACAACCCCCAGAGATACCACACCAAATATTTAGTAAAAACTCATGTTGAAAATGGTGTTCTTGGAAAGCATGAGGATTTTTCATCGAATAGATATGATTGTTACGCCAATTAAAAACACTTCTCCTTGTGAAGGTGGCTTCATCCGTAAATAAAATTTTATTACAAAAAAATGGATCATTCAATTGGCGCTCTATTAAAAATTGACTGAATTGGAGTTTTGCAAAAAAGTCTTGAGGAAGAAGATTTTGAACTGGAGTGAAATGATACGGATACAGTTTTTCTGGGCGTATAATTTTGGACACCGAAGATTTCCTTACACCAGTGGCTGCCTCAATACGTCTTGTGCTGGTTTCAGGATTTTCGATAACACGAGCCAAAATTTCATCTTCCATATCTGCTCGAATTATCCTTGGTCTTCCCGCATTTACGTTTTTTGAACGAAATGAGCCCGTTTCGCCTAATCTATCGTACAACGCCTTAAATGTTTGATGATTTGGCTGCCTTCTATCCGGATACAGATCTAAATAACGGTGCGCTGCTCTTCGACTACGAAAATTTTCTTGAGCCATATCCCGCATCTGAGCATTAGAAAAATCATTGTGACGCGGCATTTTTATGTGAAAATAACACAACAAGAACACGAGCTTTAGCCAAATTAAAGACTAACTTATTAATACTTCACCTTGACAAATTTTAGGTTAATCTGTCCAGTGGATTCCAAAATATTTCAATAAATGTTTGGTAAAAAATTAGTTTTAACACCCTATAGAACGAAAACCAATAACATTTTGCTAAGCGATATTGAGCTCAAACGGTTTATTTTCATGTCAGGTATCCTACATTAACCTATGTCCAATTAATTACGGGACACCCTGTACATTCGCAGCTGCATAACTTTTTTGATTTAAATTAAACTCGAATTTGGAAACGTGTATATCGCTTATGTGATACAATTTTTTGACTAATCCTTAATCCGCAAATGAAAAAATCGCTTATAAAATACATAATAAAAAATTATTTAAGTTTTGTTTCTATTTTTGTAAACTCAGTAAACTGCATAAAGCTTTTGTATACTTAGGTGTTTCAAATTATTTCTCTCTTTTTCTTATTTTTGCTCTTTAGTTTTTTTTTCCTCATATATCTAATCATCTTTAGTATTGTTAGACCTTTTTATATTAAGTTAGTATTTTATTGTCACAACAAATAATATTTCCTTTATCTTGTGTAATTTCTGATATTTATCATAATTTAAAGAGTGGTGACTCTAAAGAGTGTTGTTTAATATTTTTTATTGTGCTTGCTAAAGATAGAGTTAGTAAATTATGATTGGATTTACAGACCTTAAGCTCTCATTACAATAAAAATCTAACCTATAGGGGAAAGCATTAATTATCTCTGTATAATTAATTAAACGAGCAAACTAATTAAATATTATCAGCGAAATTGAGTCTTAATTAAACATAAGTTACAAATTTTAAAACCAAGGAATGTTACATTTGATGGGATAAAATTGACTCACCTGGTTAACAAGTGAAGCTATTAATATTGTTTTTGTTTAAAATGAGATAAAAATTGTATAGATTAAATATTTACGTTTATCCAGTATTTAAATTATGTATTACGTACATTTTGCATAACTTAATTGGATTGGGCTCACTAGTTTATATTTAATATTTTTATTTAAATTTATTTAAAATCACCCAGACGACGTAACCAACAGAAACCACGTTTGTCTTCTTTTTTTTTGCTGATGGAATGCAGCACGAGGTCATCATATCTGATCGATTTCGTTAATTTTTAGTTAATTATTGATTAACTTTCTATGATTATTAAGATGCATACCCACCAACAAAAATTGAATATTAGTCATTTTTTCTTAAAAATGTTCATCAAATCAGTATTATATATTCGCAGCTGCATAACTTTTTTGATTTAAATTAAACTCGAATTTGAAAACGTTCATGTGATACAATTTTCTGACTAATCCTTAATCTGCAAACTTAAAAATCGTTTACAAAATATATAATAAGAAATTATTTAAATGTTTTGTTTCTATTATTCAAGTTTTATTCATAATATATGATTTTTGTAAACTCAATGAACTGCATAAAGCTTTTTTATACTTAGGTTCTTCAAATTATTTATCTTTTCCGTTTTTTTTCCTTATATATCTAATCAACTTTAGTATTGCTGGATCTAAGTTAGTATTTTATTGCCACAACAAATAATATTACAGAATACTCTAATAAAACAAATTTCGCAAATCTAGCTGAGATCTGTCTTCTAAATTTAAACTGATGCTTAATATAATTGTATTTGTACAACAAGAATAATTAAAATTTTTTCCTACAATATCCAATTATGATTTAATATTTAAAAGTTTAATTACATACACTATCGAACAAAAGTAGAGCAACACTTACACTTTTTAAAATTATAAATGCATGATAATTTTTGTTTTTTTTTTTGTTTTAAGGCTACACGTGTTTCGCTCCTATCGGAGCATCATCGGTCCTAGACCTACACAGATTTACAACTCCTACTGTTGTAGGGTTGTAATGTGATTTGTGTAGGTCTAGGCCTGATGATGCTCCGATAGGAGCGAAACACGTGTAGTTAAAAAAAAAATATATATATATAGATTTTATGAGACCGTGGCTTTGTGTTTTTACCTTTGTTTTGTTTTCGTTTAGTCTCTTAGAGAAAAAATGGATGATACGTTTCTAAAGTAGGCTATGATTATTAATGTCAACAAAAAATTTCGTATTCAGAACAAATGATTTTATTTTGACGTTTAAGTTTAAATGCTTCATAGTAACGCGTCAAAAGTAAAGCAACATTCAAATAATTTGTTCAAAAGAAGGGTTTTAGCAAAAGTAAAGGGATAAAATAATTGTGTAAGGTGATTTTTATGTTTTTCTGAACATTTCTGTGTAAGATTAATCATGCCGAGAGGAATTCCAATTTCAAAAGACTTGAATCAAAGAGTTGTGAATGGATTCATGGAAGAACAAGCCGATATTACAAGACAGTTTGAGTTACCCCGGTACACTGTGTCCAAAATAATATCATCGTATAATGAGAGGGGACATTTAGAGAAGTTGCCAAAATCGGGAAGGCCAAGGAAACATCACTAATGACTGACAGACGCATCAAAAGGATTTCGCAAAATAATCCTTGGAAGTCCGCACCTCGAATTATTGCCAGAAATTCCGGTTGTTATACGAACAGTACAAAGAAGGTTAGTAGACGTCCGGCTAAAAAGCCGTTAGTTTCAATAAGAAATAGAGCAGCAAGATTGGCATTTGCACTCCGGCATTTAAACTGGACCGTCAATGACTGGAAAAAAGTTCTATTCAGTGATAAAACGCGCTACAAAATATTCAATTCTGATAGAATGAGGCGTGTGAGGCGACCAATCAATACAAACCATCCTAAATACGTAACACCTACAATTAAGCATGGTAAAGGTAGTGTATTTTTATAAGGTTGTTTTTCATGGAATGGGGTAGGACCTATGCACTTTATTAATGATACGATGGACCGATTTGTTTATAGGCATATCATGCAGAATGTTATGCTTCCTTATGCAGAATGGGAAATGCCATTGCGTTTTATTTTTCAACAGAACAACGATCCAAAACATTCTTCACAAGTTGTTCAACAGTGGTTTCGGGAAAATAATGTTCGTGTTTAACAGTGGCCAGCAGAATCCCCGGGTCTTAACCCCATTGAGAATCTCTGGGAAGAAGTAGAACGTCGTATTCGTACCCAAATGTTTCCAAATAAACAATCCTTAATGAATAAAATTAGTGAAGTTTGGACAAGTCTTCCCGAAAATGTCATTCAGAAGTTGATTGCTTGAATGCCGCGCCGTTTTCAGTAAGTAATTAATAATAATGGATATTTTATCAATTACTAATGTATTACTTTCAATTGTTTTTGTTGTTAAATGTGTTAAATATTTTTTGTTGAACCAAAGTAAAATAAAATACTGTTAAATACAATTTGTTGCTCTACTTTTGTCGCCCCCATTCTTATCAATTTTTATAATCATTAATATTTACCGTTCTTAAAATGATTAAAAGTACACTAAAATGTAATGAAATATTACTTTCAGTGTAAGGATAGTGTGACATTAAGCTTAGCGAAAAATCACAACCCAATATTTTTTTTTATTCAAACATGAATAAAATTGAACTTTAATGCTCTACTTTTGTCCGATAGTGTAGATGCATCATTTAAATGGACCATTTTGTATTCCATTAATGATATCTAAAGAGGGTTTTTTTAATATTTGTTATTATACTTACTAAAGATACAGTTAGTAAATGTTAATTGGATTTACTTAAACTCTTATTATAATAAAAAACATAATCTATAAGGGAAAGCATTGATTATCTTTGTATAATTAATTAAAAGAGCAAACTAATTAAATATTATCAGCGAAATTGGGTTTTAATTAAACTTAAGATGCAAATTTTAAAACTCGAGAATGTTACATTTGATGGGATAAAATTGACTAACCTGGTTACCAAGTGAAGCTTTTAATATTGTTTTTGTTTTGAATGAGATAAAAATTATATAGATTAAATATTTACGTTTATCCCGTATTTAGATTATATATTAAGTTTTTTTTGCATAACTTAATTGGATTTAATTTAAAAGGCTTTTTTTATAAATTATTCTATTTATTTATTTATATTTTGGCTTAGGATAAAGCAAAATAAGACGCCTATTTCTTAGCTTATTTTTCAGTGTTAAAGAGTTAGTTAAATAAATTCGAGCATTGAACATTTTCTCGAACGCTACTAAGATACTTAACTCCTTAAGCATCTTAGTTCCTATTTGCCCAATCAAAAAATAAAACGAAGAATAAATTACTAGAAGAAGTCAACCTCTACAAGAAAATTTTTAATGTATATTCATCAAATTTCAACCTTAAAATTTTGCTAAAGCAGATTACCCTTAATGATTTCTCAAATATCTTTATTTTTGTTGGTCTATTTAAGCAACTCTTTGATGTCAAAGTTATAGATGTCAAGCTCTATAAAAAGTGCTTCAGAAATATTAGTAAGTACTTGAAGAAGTTTAAGTAATTGCATGCATAACTTAAACGTATTCTATAACAAAATATTATATACAATTCTTATACACATGTCTAAAGAGATTTTTCACAATTTGGTTTATATTTAAAGAGGGAGTCATTGCACAGAAGTTATAGCAAGTCATTGACTAAATTTAAAATGTCCAATCTAATCAAAACATAGCTTTAGAACGAGCCATTAATTATAATTAAATATGACCAGCAAAGTTAGGTCCTATTAAAATTTAATTAATAATCAAGAAATTTTATTGTTGCTTGATATGAAATAATTGTTTTTTTAAATTAAAAATTATTAGCATGAAATATTTTTAATTTTTTGTATTGAGTATTTTAGCCTGAGAGTTTGATTCCCTTTCATGCAGAATTTGTTTCTAACAATCGATTTTTTTATATAGCTTTACGCCTAAAGACTGTAAAGCAAACTATTATTGCAAAAAACAGAAAAAAGTAATTGTTACGGTAGACAAACAATAACCGCCAATAATAATTCAGTATTACGTCCCAGAACTAACTAGGTCTAGATGTTTCACCGAGTTTAAAGAGAAGAATCAGTAAATCATACAAACCAAGAAATTCTTGAAAAATTATTGAGTTTTTAGTATCTGAAAGTACTTTTGGTTTATATTTTATTAGTGGACAACGTTGGTATGTTCGTTTGTTTCCTATATACGGATGAATATGTTAAAAAATTTTAAAATAATTAGTTTTAGAGCTATAGCCGTGTACAACTCATGTTTTTTTTTGTATAAAAAAAGCCATTAAAATACGAACCTGATGTTTTACTACAAAGCGAAAAAAAATTAAAGTTTATTTAAAAAAACCACCAGGCATAAAAATCTGGAAAATGCTGATAGATTTATGAAAAATTACAGGTTAAATCTTTCAGTGTAAACAAAAAATACACTATCTCATCCAGCTGCAGCTAAAGAACTCTAAACATCTCCTACTGAGCTCAAAAATCTCATCATATACAGCTTTAAATAATATTTTATGAGGAAACCAGCTAATAGCTTGCAACTTTGGCATGAAAGAAATTGAAGATTCTTGATCAACTATTCATTAATAATTTTCAAATTAGTAAGTCATGCCAGAAAGCAAAGATTTCCTATTTATTGTTCATTTAGGACCATCAGGTCAATACCAAGGACTATCTGAACACCATAGCAGATATTTTTATTTTGATAAAATATATATTTTTTAAAGAATAGTGATAAGCATCTTAAATGCTCTTTTTAGATCTTCCATAGAAAGAAACCTCGTTGTCTTACTTGACTTGTGGCTGTGTTATGCTATCTCCACGAATAAAATGGGTAGTGAGTCACGAACTTGGTTAACAGAAGAATTTAATTTTTTTGCGACCATGATTTTATAAGCTTGATGTAACTTTTAGGTCAAGTTTGAAAAAGAAATTAAAAGAATTACTGAAAATTATCGGGCAATTTGGAAGGTCCAAAGGAGCAGTCGCAGCAATAACATATTTGTTAAATAAGGCAAAGGTTTTATTTAATGTTTCTTCTTTATTATAATTTTTTTAGTTCCTCTGAGCTAAGGTTTTATAGGATCTTTGCCCAAATTGGATAGATATGCCTATTTAAATTTCGTTAGATTTTTTGTAGGCAATGAACTCAAACTATTTTATAGGGCATTTTTATTTTAAATTGTCTTTCTACTAAATTTATATTATATATCAGGCAATTCAGTATAATTGAATTTACTCATCATTTTGCTAATTAAGTGTAATGAGCCGCCTAATTTTTATTCATGTAAGAAATGTTCCGTTATTATTTATTATAATATTTTGAAATTTTAATAACTTAAATTTTTTTATTACTTACAAAAACGTATATTAATTTTTATGTGTTCTTTTCTAAAGCGTCTAAATCAGTTTTCTAACATAAGCTTCTTGAGGATGGCTTAATATAATCCGAGGTATCCACAATAATAAAGTCTAAAGATCTTGACGTTGTTTGTTCTCAAACCTAACTCAACAGCTAAATATATCAAAAGTGAAAACCATATTTCCAATACAAATAAAAATATTCATTAGAATAACGAAGAACATGCTTTAAATTCCCAATAGTGACTTTAATTAAAGTTATTTAAAGAAATATTTTGGAGCCATAAATCTGTTCTAGTTAAAAGTAAAGAGTTGAATCAATGAAGCTCGTAAGGAGATAGAGTCCGTCTGCGGATGGGAAAATCGGTGCGTGGGCCGCCTTTCGATTGACATTTTATCGTGTTCATTCTATTTTATTCGCACATAACAATATCTTGCTGGCGAAGAGTTACGTGCGACTCTAGACTGCTGTTATGTGACATACCGGTACCACGCCATGTTTTATGTATTATGGATCGTGCATTTTTCTTGCATTATGTAAGAGCCCAACCACTTTTTTCCAAGTTTCAAGTTGCTAGGCAAGCAAGTCGCCTATTATTTAGAAAAAAAAACGTTATTAAATATAAACGTTATAAAAATGTTAAAACTGAAAATGAAGAAAACCATACTGAACAAGAAAGATTATAGTAGCAAGAAAAATATAAGAAAAAACGGTAAACAATTAAGATAAAACACAAAATAATAGAGCACTTTTAACAAATGTATATTTCATAGTAATGGTAAATAATGGTAAATATAAATATAATTTTTATAGAAGGGTGATGGATTGCATAATCTTCATTGACAGACCCGTATGTTTAAGCTTCACAGCATTTATGCGTTCAAAATGTTAAATCTTAATAATAATTTAGTACCAAATATTATTTTTTTCGATGAAGCTCAAGTGTATCTCGATTTTCTCTAATTTGAATTAGTTCCAGCATTACTAGCTTTATTTCCAAATCCATTGGACCCAGAATATCCTGACGAAACACTAATTTTCTAGCAAGATGGCGCTCCTCCGCACTATGCTGCCACTGTGCGTACATTTGGATGAAACCTTTCCCAATCGGTGGATAGAAAGGAGAGGACCCATCGAATGGCCTGCTAGGTTACCTGACCTAACACCAATAGACTTTTTTTTGTGGGGATACCTCAAGTCGAAGGTATTTGTTAATAGGCCAAATAATCTAGACGACTTGAAAGAGAGAATTCGCAGAGAAGTGTGCGCCATAACTCCGGAAATGATTGAAAATGTGCAACGAGACTTTATTGATCGCCTTGGATATTGTCAAGCCGTGAATGGCAACTATTTTGAACATTTAACTTAATTTTTGTTCTTTTTTTATTTGTTACATGAATCGTCTTTTTTTCGATAACTGTTGACTTTAGGTATAGGACATGATGCATGAAACATACGTAGAATTCCACGCGAAATTCAAAAATGAAATTAAAAAAAGTGCTTTCATTTGAAAAAATTAAGTTGGTGGTCGTTATTTATTTTTGAGCAACCCTGTATATACAAACTTCACGTACAAAAATGCGCAACCTGAAATAAAAATCGACGGGTCCAAGCGTTTTTTTTTTCGAACACACCTCTGAATTTTCAATGAATTTAGACATAACTTTTGGGATGCACTGTATATACAACGAAACATACTATTATACCTACATATTAATTTGCCAAGAATTCAACTAAACATTTATATTGTTACAAATTTTTCGTGGGTTTATTAAATAAGCACATTGAAACACTGAACACTAAACTTTTATTCACTACTTTACTTACAATTACTTACTATTTCTAATCACTTATTGGTTGTTCTACTAAGAAAAAAAAAACTTTTTCTTTTTTTTATTAAAATTGTTATTAATATTTTTATTTAAACACAAGGTGGATTTAGACAATTCAGTGAGAGATATAAAGTGGACTGTATTTTTGTTAAATTAGGTTTAAGGTTAAGTTTGTTTGAATAAAAGTAAATGTGGAAAGTCGAAAAACCAGCCTTTAAACATCCTTACCTTAAGGTGTGTGTATCCGGCTTCAGCAGGCCTGCTTTGGACTTCTTGGGTCTTCTAATTCGGGTTTAATCACTTAGAGTGTTGCGGGTTTGATAAGTAAATCACGATATGTGATGTGGTAAGATTAAGAAATAAACGTGCGGCAATAAACGTATAGATCACGACACTGGAATCAATGCGCCATGCGTAAAAGTGCTAACAAGGAAGTAAGTCTTCTCTCTGGTCTCCGTTCAGCACAAACCAAAGAAATTTAGAAACTTAAAGGCTATCATACATGCGCAGATTTGTTGTTGTTAAGACTTAGAAAATATTAATTAAATTGGTTATAATAAAAGGAGAAAATTGAATTAAATGAAATGGTAGTTTTAATTTGGAGAGGAAACAAATAAATATTATAAGAAGAAAAAATTTAAACTATTTGGAGGTTCACAAACTAAATGTGGACGGACCACTTATTGATTATTTAACGTACTCCGATCATAACTATACACTTAAACTTGACATCTAATCAGGTCCCTATATATACCCAATAAGATTCTTCTACTAATTTCTATAATTTTAACAGGATCTTCTTTGGACTCTTAATTCTTAGTATAAAGGGGTAAAAAAAGCAAGAAGCGAAACATGTAAAATCCTAAAAAATAACAATCAAAATATAAAATAATTTAAAATCTCTTCTGGTTTTGTATTATTTTTTTTAATTCTAATTCAACCGTAAAATCTTAAACAACTGAATTATTGTGTGTTTTTTTTTTAATTTAGTTAATTTTCTACCTCAAAATTTATTATTTAAATCCCTCTCACTTAAATTTTGAAAACAAAGTATATTTCCAAGAATACATGGAATTACTATTAATATCCTTAAAAAAAAAGTATAGCAAGAAGGGTAGCATAGAGTAGTAAAAACATTATAAAAGAAAAATTTCTGTTGTCTTAAAAATTATATATTATTAGTATTAACATTTATAATATATTTATATAAGCGTTAGGATAATTTTAACTAAACCCTAATCATAGCGAACCAGAATTACACGGGAACATAATTTCATATATCGGCACAAATATTTCAATATGTTATTAAATTTACATTTTTATTTAAACTGCACTAGTCTTCATACATAAAACTGGTCTATTTTATTTACATGTGCGTGTAAATTATTTATAGCCTCCGGTGTCATTTATTACAACATTTACATAATTCATGTGTACCGCAGCCCATTTTGTAACGCAACCAATTGCGTGGCGCCATTCCCCCTTTTTTGCTTAAGAACAACAAAATCTAATGCAAAATTCGCCAATTAGAATTAAGTGGCATGTAGAAGGGAGATTTCTTATAACATATTTACCGGCGGCTACGCAAAGAGAAGGGAAAAGATTATCTTATAATAAAGTTTTTCTATGCAACCATCATAGTAGTTGAATGGAAGTGATGCGGGTTCATGATTTCAATACATTTAAATGATTATAAGTTATCACCCTGTATATTTATGTATCGTAATAAGCATATAAACTAAATATAATTTCTCTTAAGGAATTGTAATTTTAATTATGGTTAATTTCTTTTTATAAGCTTATTATTACTGTACTGTGTTTTATATAGTTTTTCTATAATTATTAGAAAAAATATTTTTTAATTATAGGAACTAATTAGACGTAATTCTCTAGTTTTCTTTTTGTTTTAGATGGTTCTCTGAAATGACTGGGTTTTCATTATTGCTGCTAATAAAGCTTTGAAAAGACTTTTTTTCCTACAAATCTTCCGGAGGAACTGGTGTATATGAATAAATATCGTTATAATATATGTGGGTGAGTATTTAGAAAATTATAGTTATAAGCGGAATTTTTTAAAATAGACATTTTTCCAATATTTTGATAATAAATTATCTTTGAATGAAAACAAATACATTAAAAACATAATACTTTTATCGATATTTAAAAAGATAGTCCTTTGGTGTAACGCTCAAATTACGAGACAGTTTTACCACTAACCAAAACTCTTTATTTTTGTTCTTGACGCGTGTTTCGCTAAGGATGTTAGCATCTTCGGGAGAAGATTAAAACTAAACTATATAAATCGCAAAAAAATGCAATGAATACATGGCCAAACAAGTTTTAAACACTAACTGAACTATATAATTGACTATAAGGGATTGGACCTTTATCCCTGTTAAGAATGTTTTTTTGATTTTTGAATATTGCTGAGCATTTAATTTTCTATTGATATTAACCGGTTTAAGTAATTTTAAGTTGTCTACCCCTTTAAAGTGACCAGAAAATTCCAGACAATATCTATCGACTTTTTCAAAGTTCTATTGAACATCTTGTCAGAAAATTTTTAATCTAAATTTGCAATTTTTTTATTGGCATTTAAAATATCTAATATTAAAAATAGAAGTACAAAACATTAATAAAACCTACTTTTTTACTAGAGAACTGTTGTTACTTTGAAAATTTCATTTCGACAAAAATAGTAGAAATTTTCATATTATAAATCCCCAGAAGATTAAAACTTTCCTAAATTAATTTTACTATAATATAAATATTATTACTTAAAATTGGATAATACAGGGTGATTTTCAACCTATGCGCATAAACTTGGGAAATGATTGCTGATGAGTAATAATAAAAAAAAATGTAGTAAAATATTTTTAGTTTTGGAGATATCCATATTTTTTAAATAAAAAACGTGTATTTTTTAACTTGTTTAATTTAAACTAATTTAAAGCAACTTTTCGAAGTTGTTTCCATTATTTTCTATACAAACTTGAGCTCGTCGAATCCATGAAGACGTACATGCACGGGCCAAACCAGGCTGTAGGCGAATTGCGTCACTGGCAGCGTTTATGCGATGTCGTAGCTCTTGCTCAGTATCAACTTCGTTTACATACACCATTGTTTTTATATGACCCCACAAATAAAAGTCTAATGGATTAAGGTCAGGCGAGCGAGTGGGCCACCCAACTGGACCATCACGACCTATCCATCGTCCGGGAAACACACGATCTAAATGTTGTCGCACTGGTCGTGAAAAATGTGGTGGAGCACCATCATGAAGAAACCACATGCTCTGCCTAACGTTGAGATTCACATTTTCAAGGAGCACTGGTAAATTGTTGCGGAAAAATTCTAAATACCGAGTACCAGTCAAACGATTTTCCAGAGTAAAAGATCCGATGAGCATCCCGTTCAGAATTCCAGCCCATACATTTACAGAAAAACGTTGTTGAAAGTATGTTCTCCGTGTAATATGCGGATTTTCCAAAGCCCAGTAATAAGTGTTATGAAAGTTGAAAATTCCATTGCGCGTAAAATTTGCCTCATCCGTAACTAAAATGTTCATGGTAAAGTTTGGGCTTAACTGCTGGTGATGTAACAACCACTCACAAAAGTGTACTTGAAGCGGCAAATCTCTTGGAAGTAGGGCTTGTACACTCTTGAGTACAGCAACTCGTGCCTTAAAATTTGCCAACTTGTAGATTGCGATATTCCAAATCGCGCTGCAATTGTCCTAGTGCTAATTCCAGGTTGTTCTTCGATAACTTCTAAAATATCCTCCTCCAGATTTAGAATGTGCCTAGGTCTAATAGCTCCTCCATCTTGTCCAGGCCGCGGCCGCAAATTGCCAGTTTCTCTACCCCGCTGAATAACACGTAAGAAAGCTCCACGTCTCGGGTGATATCTTCGGGGAAATCTTTGGGCATACAGATCAGCTACTGCTACTGCATTCTGATGCGTTTCTCCGTAAACCAAAACCAAGTCGACAAGTTCTTCGTTTGTAAAAATGTGCGCCGTTACATTTGACGCTTTTATTTTGTTCGTGTGAAAATAACGATCGAAAACGATCACAGCCACCAACAAACTAAGTACTGCTAAAGATTCCAAACAACAAATTCCAAATATTATGACTTGTTTACTATCAGTTATTAATAAACAAAATAAGTTCGTCTAATACACGTTCTGTTGACATTTGTTTAACTTTATTTCGGAAACCAAAAATATTTTACTACATTATTTTCTTATTATTACTCATTATTGATCTTCATCTACCATTTCCCAAGTTTATGCGCATAGGTTGAAAATCACCCTGTATAAGTCAACAAAAGCAAAAAAATTAATATTGTATATTTTGTTTTTTTTTTACTAAAAAGCTATAACCGCTCCGAAGATCTCTGCCAAAAGAAGTGAAAACTTCTAAATATTATTTCCAGGCACTTAAAACCACACAACGGAAATTCAGGCATAAAACTAATATAAATAAATTATTTTTATTAAAAAATTAATTTACAACTGCAAATAGTAAGTGTAAGTTCATTTATATTAAAGGGATATTTCCAGGTAGTAACCACTATTTTGCAGTTATTAACTAAGCATTTCGTGTAGTAATATGATAATTAAGAGAAATTTATATCCTAAGTCTGTAAATTTTGTATTTCCCTTATGTGAGCCGTTCAGCGGAAAAGTGGTCCCTTAAAATAGAAATTTAGAAAATTGATATTTTGCATCTGGATGATTTATTAATTATTATATGATTAATTAAAAAATCACAGTAACATATTCATTACTTTTTTATACATATTTATAATAACCCTGTACTAAAATTTCATATGGTAAACATTTTTACTGATTGCGCCCATTAATTACATTTTTGCCGCCCAATGGCATTCTTTCAGTAAGTTTTTTTCAAAAACATGGAAATTGTGGTATTACTTGGAAAGTTATATCACTTTTCCTCGTAAAAGTTAACCAAATTTCACAAAACTGATGAACCAAAGAAAAATAATAGCTGTGGTATGTTTACTATGATAACTATTACTGATAAAAGTGTTCAAAAAATATAGAGCTTGAAGAGCAAAACATTACTACTACTTATCTTACATACTAAACTTACAGTAAGGAGAGTAAGAACAAGTTATTAAACAAATTAATCTTCATCAGAATCGGACAATGGACCACTGTCAACAGCATCTTCTTTTGTCAGTAAGTCCAGGAAGAACTGATGCTTAATCGGGGGAATCCACTGAAGAGGTTCTATCATATCCTTTTTCTTAGCTACAGTAACTGATCTAGGAGTATCATACAGTGGTTGTAAGCTTGCAGAAGAAAAGGAAGTACGGGGTTCTTCCCTTGGCTGATTTTTTTAGATCCAAACTACTAAATTCCACGTCATCAATGTTTCCTTATACAAGAGTTCGTAAGGAATGCTGTCAAACTGTAGCCACTGGACTTGCAACCACTTGAAAGGCACTTTATTATTGTTTGTTTTTCTTTTCGTGACTGACTGTTCCAAATTCTTAGTCGAAAAAAAGTTATTTTGTTGCATTTCGTACACCTGAAACTTGGATTTTTTTGCATTGCGAATTACTCGAATCCAGTCATCTTTACTGTAGATTGAGGCCGGCTCGGCTGCCCTTTCTATGTGCCCAAAATCTCTATCGTTAGGTAAATAGGAGTGACCAGACACCATAAACTTGTGATCAATCTTACTAACGTTATTATTAGGATTCTGAACTATCGCTTTCCAAATCAGTGACAACTTTAGATTTCCTGAGAACCCCTAGAGGCCACTGTTTCATCCCAGATATACATAAATGCTTGGCCAGTTAAAGTGTGATGAATACCCAAGTTATAAACGTACATATTACGCTTATAGTATGCATTTGATGTAGAAAGTTTGGGGAAAGCTAACGCTTTCTGAAGATCGAAGGTCAAAACAACAGTAGAGTCTAAGTCTCTTGACGTTTCTGTATCTTCCTTTAAGGCTCTTCTTGCCTGTTCGGCTTTTCTCAGATGCAGCTGATGCTCAGTCTCTAGTTCGTTCTTATGAGGTCCGTCGTGTAAAATGGATGTTTTAATTTTGTACTTGTCACACCTTGCACAAGTGTCCTTCCTAGGGCTATGGAACGACAGGTTGAATTCCTTATTGAATACGTCCCTATAGATATGTTCTTTAATAATTTGCTCCTGAGGTAAACCTTTTTCATCGCAGTATTGTATATACAAATTATATAATTTTCGAATGTTGAGATTAGGGCTTAAGAATTTCCTGCTTGGGTTATGAGCCCTGGTATAGTGACTTTCAAATCGCGGGAAAAGACCAATATGTTCATTAAGTGCTTCTTCAGATGTTGTGCACACATTCCTTTTTTCCACGAAGATCTTCTCCTGGTATATTACCCATTTCTTCCTTTTTTAGAAGTCTTTGAAGTCTCCCGTTTGAGATAACAAACGTATCCAAAAAGTACTTTTTACAAACTACGATACTTTCTGTTTTATTATTTAAAATGTATTTGTAAGTAATAGACTTAGGCCCCTTTGATGTATCAGCCAGCTCATTAGGACGGCGTTGTTTCACGGGAACTCTTTGGACAAGTCCAGAAACATAAGCATTTTGTCGAGAAAAATCGCCCAAACTCCAAAAACGAGAAAACATGCCGTTTCTTTCCTCCTCGCTAAAAAAGTTATTGCAACGCTTTACACAGCCACACGTGCTGTTTTCAAAACTCTCTGCAGGAATTATTATCGTGCCTTTACCAGTAACATACTGCTTGCCGGTGTTCCTCAATATTTTTGCCTTGGTTTTCTTATGATCGTTATAATGTCGCACACGATTTTTCCCCCTTTGTACACTATTTTCGTCACTATCTATACGGTTTTCAGGAATATCGTTTAAATCACTCATTTATTCCGTAAACAAAACCACGTTTTTCAACAAACTAAAGAAATAATAAAACTTTGATGCTATCTAGTCAACCACAAAATACACACTACGTACCATAACACTAAAAAAACCTGACTAAACAAGAAAAAGCGAGTTTAATAGGACCTGGCGCGACATCGGAACAGCGTGGTGCCTTGACTTATACCACTATTCCAGCGAACGAATCCGTTAAGGGGGGTTTACACGATGCCAGTGACTTGAACAAGTTACTAAAATCCAGCACTGGATTTTAGTACTTGCTTTGTGTAAACATATATTCCAATACTAAATTCCAGTACTGATTTTAGTAACGATTCCAGTACAGTGAATAGAAAGCATTTCTATTTACTGGAGCAAGTGGTTACCCCCACTCCCACTATCCTCTTAACTAAACCTGTGTAGACACGATGATTCCAGCGTTCGATTTTAGTAAATAAATCAGTACGTAGTTTTAGTAATTGTTTTAAAGTGTAGGTGTTATTATTATTCAAAATGTGCGCAAAATGGACTGAAGATACCACAGTAAAGTTTGTAGAATTATATAGGAAGGAAGAGTGCCTTTGGAATACACAGTTGGTAATCTATAGAAATAAACAAGCCCGTGAGTCGGCTATAAAAAGAATTGTGGAAACAATGGAAATCGAGAATTTTGGCCCAATAGATGTAAAAAACAAAATAAAAACTCTAAGGTCGACGTATGTACAAGAGGTAGCAAAAATTAAGAAATCGCAAAGCTCTGGGGCCGGAGCCGATGAAATATATAAACCAAAAATGAAGTGGTTTTCAGTTATGCATATGTTTTTACAAACAATGGATAAGAGAAGGGTAACATGCAGTAATTTGGTAAGTAAGAAGCTACTATATATTTTTTATTATATGTACCTATATTAGTAATTGAATACAAAATATATTAAAATGAAATTAAAAAATCATTCGTTCCTGCCATGAAACGGCCCCTGTAGTCATAAAATAGTGTTTATATTTATCCCTTAAATTTCTTGCAAATTGTGAAGAATGATTACTTCCTATACGTGAAACTGATGGCAAACCAGCTACTTCTGACCTCCAACTTCCAAGAATAATTCTACCTTGATCGATATCTTCTTCGTCAACGGATCCCTTTGGCAAATATTCATTTACAGTAGTGCATCTAAGCCAGTTATGTAGGGCACAACATGTTCTGACTATTTTATCCACTGATGATAGTCCACAAGCTATGGGTTTCTCAAAAACTCGAAATCTAGACACTAAAATACCAAAACCATTTTCCACAATTCTTCTTGCACGAGACAATCTATAATTGAAGATTTTTTCATCAACAGTAAGTACATTCTTTGAATATGGTTTAAGTAAATAATGCTTTAACGGAAAAGCGTCGTGTCCAACAAGAAATCCACCATCCGGTAATATATTGTTTTCTAAAGCAGCAAAAATAGAACACTGCGCAAAAACTCCTCCATCTGAGGCTCTTCCATTGTAGCCAACATCAATGTATATAAAATTGTAATTTCCGTCTACAATTGCCATCAAAATAATACTGTTTTGTCCCTTATAGTTGAAAAAGTTACTGCCACAATTCTCAGGAGCTCGAATAAGTATGTGTTTTCCATCAATGGCACCATAACATCCTGGAAAATTCCATCTATGGTTGAAATCACTTTCGATAGCTTTCCATTCTTTGTTACTTTTTGGTACCTAAAATAAAAAATACTAAATAATTTCTTATTATGCCAAATGTGTGAATATGAGATATTTTCTAGGCTTCAGAAACATATAATGGATCGAATACATTACAAGTAGAAGATGAAGTTGAAGAGGCAACACACGAAGAAGTACCATTAGCAGCAGAGGTAATAAAAGCGAATGTTAGTGGAGCTATTAATGAACCTACTCCAAAACGCCATAAGGCAGCGAAGTCCAAGATTAAAGAAGTTGCTGGTTGCATCAAAGACTTAAATTCTTTAACGACGTCTATTCGAGATCTACAATCTACGGAATCATCTGAAAATGAATTCGATATTTTCGGGAAGAGCGTAGCTGCACAATTAAATAAGTTGCCCCTTTTAGCGGCCGTCACGGCTCGAGCTGAAATTCAGCAAATTTTGACTCGTTCCAGAGTGTCAAATATAGAAGGTACAAGCACCTCATTAGGTTCTTCCAGATGCACCAGTGCATTTAGTACTTTGCCGATCCCGGAATCAGGTGAAACCTTGATTTGTCCAGAATCACCCAACACATCCCTACCACCGGCAGATAACAATACAAGCAATATTCTTTCCGAAGCATATAGATCCGCTTTTGATCTAGATACTGATAATTGGGGTTAGAATCATATACTTTATTTTCATTCATACTTAATATTTAGATTTCAGTTTAAAGAATAATGTGTTATTTTACGTTTAATTGAATAATATGATAACTTCTGGAATAAACGTGGAAATTGCAGGCCGGGAAACGCGGAATTGCTGCTGCAAATTTCGGTAACTATTTCCAGTAGCTAAATATGACAGAGTAATTTCTAATTTTGTTCTGGCAGGTAAAGCCATTCTCATTGTGGTGTCAGATCGCTGTATAGCTGGCGATATTTTTTTCAAAAGAACGTCAAAGGAAGCAGGAGACATTCTCATACAGTTTCTGTATTCTTGAACGTCTTCGATGGCAAGTTCCTTTAAAAGCATGTTAGATGCACCATGCGTGCTTCTCCTTGCCAGCCATTTTCTAACCCAAATTCTTTTCTTGGGATTTGTTGTTAATTCACTCTGAACAATGTCAATTAACTCCTCTATCAGTACTTTAACACCTAATATTAAGCTTCTTTTAAGTAAAACATATTCCTTCTGCTTCGCACTCATCATTTAAATTTAACGTTTTTAATTCTCGCCTGTAACCTACACTACAAAATGGATTTATAAAATAATAATATCTTGATAAAATGGATTTTATGCAAGTTACTTGATCAAATGACTGGCATCATTTAGACAAGAACTATCTTCCAAAGCACTTGCTTTTGGTACTGGATTCTAGTAACTTGTTCAAGTCACTGGCATCGTGTAAACCCCCCTTTATGTTGAGAGGAATAACGTTAGGAAGCTCTTATCTTAGCTAAGTTAAAATTTTGACTTATACCAGTTTTCGACTGAATATATTAGACCAGTAGAAACATAATTAATGGTATAACTCAAAAATTAAAAAATACTGATATATACCACTTTTCCTCTAAGCGGCTCATGTAAGATCAATTTCGGAGTATACAGTGTTGTTACCATAATGCAAAAATCATATGAATGAACTAGGAAATGTTCAGCGTAAGTTTTTATTTATGTAAATATTATGCAGTGTACCCAGATTTTTTTTTAAGTTTTTCTTCTGTAGCCTTAAGGAGAGGCAAAAATCGGTCGATCTGAAATTTTTATTTAAGCTTTTAAATAATTAAATTAATTCACTTAACTTATTGCAGCATTTAAATCTTCTAAGGTGCCCCCGCATAGCATCTAATAATTCGGAAACTTTAACCTTAAATTTATTTTTTTATATATCATTGTAGGCAACTATTATAATTATTATTAATGTATTCTTTTGTTTCTCTTTAGAATGTAATTTGTCTAGGGTATGTCACCCTCAATAATTGGAATTTTTTTGTGAAATGGTGTGAATAAAATAATATGTGTAATTTATAATATAAGATAATAAATAAGCAATAGGGAGATTTTTTGCTAAATTTATATTTATATAGAGTAAAGCGGGGGAATATGCCGCATCGGGTAATATGCCTCAGTTCGCTCATAGCTCACTCTGGCGGTTACGCCATCGTACTACCATAGTAACCTGTCGACATTAACGTAGTCAACCACCTGTTTACTGATTTCCTATAATTTTCATCATTTAGTGCACGATAAACCCGAAAAACTGGTAAGTACCCACCAAAAATTATTTTTATACGATATATGGTAGGAGTTTTTAAAAGTTTTTGTGATCCGATTGAAATCATCCACGTTGCTGTGGCGAGGTATGATTCATAATCTAACATTTAACACCTTCGCCAGTGACTGTATTTACACCGGGTTTTTGCTTTAGGTTGAAACGTTGGTGTTGCACCGTGGGGTAATATGCCGCATGAAAATGCAAGTGCGGCATATTACCCCAAGTACTTTTTTGATAGGTATAGCTCATGGTGATTCGTATTTTTTTATCATTCCAGATAAACACAATGCCACGTTCTTATATTTGGAAAAATAGAAGGGCCCAATGGTCAGAAGTAGATCTTCGAAATGCAGTAAGTGATATTCGTGCAGGCAAAGGATCGGTTCGGGAAATAAGTCGTACTTATAATGTTCCAGTTAGAACCTTCCGTGCGTTCCGGAAATTTGGATAAGATGGCATTAGGTCGCAAAGGCTCACTTACTATGGAACAAGAAGCAAGTTTAGCCAAATATATACAAAACATGGCATTTCACGGCTTTGCTTTAACTGCTCTTATAAAAGCTTGCTTATTCTTTTGTGGTCCAACAAAATATTCCACATAAATTCAATACTAACCGGAAAATGGCAGGACAAGACTGGTTTCTAGCCTTTATGAGAAGACACCCTATACTGGCCGTTCGTAGGGCTTAAGGTATGTCTACTGTCAGGGCCAAGGGCATGACAAAACAAGAATGTACACAATATTTTGAATTACTGGAAAACGTTCTTAGAGAAAATAATTTATTGGATACCCCACAAAAGATTTTTAATCTCGATGAAACAGGATTGCAATTGAATAACTATAATATAATATAATAAAATGGTAAATTGTATCACAAGCGCTGAAAAAGAAGAAACTATTTCCGTTATAACCTGTGTAAACGCAGAAAAAACTTTTTTTCCACCCTGCTGCATATTTAAGGGCAAAAGTACAAAACGGGAATTCAAAGATGGCCTACCACCTGGCGGCAAGGTTGTTATGGGCGAAAAGTCAGCTTATGTCACATCTGAAATTTTCTTCCAATGGTTTAAAGACTTTTTTATTCCGCGGAAAGGTACCGGTAAGGTTCTATTAATTATGGATGGACATTCCTCGCACTGTTCCAATGTCGAACTTTTAGATTTTGCTATAGCGAATGACGTGATCCTGTTTTGTTTGCCCAGCCACACCACTTATTGGCTTCAACCGCTTGATCGCTCATTCTTTAAGCCCTTGAAAGCTTATTGGGCTTAAACTTGTAAAAACTGGATATATAATAATCCTGGTCGAAAACTAAGCCGATTGCAATTTGCCCAACTATTAAATATTGCCTGGTGTAAGGCTGCAACAATTCAAAATGGGACAACCATCGGTTGAAGATAGTCTTAACCCAGAACAGATTTCCAGTGAGGAGGAGAATGATCCCAGACCAGGTAATGTCACTGCGGTTGAGGAACCTGAAGATACGAAACCCTTTGAAGCAATTGTACCGGTTCCACGCGTCGAACCAGGACCAAGTGGCTATAAACGGAAACAACATGCCGAGATACTAACTTCACCAGAAACAATTTCTGCAAAACGGGCAAAGAAAGAAGAAAAGAACAGAAAATTAAAACAAAAAAAAAGAGAACGGAAAAAAATACAAAATATTAAGAAAACGACGAAAACCGGGATATCAAAGAAGAAAACCAAAGAACTACCAAGCCCTTCTTCGTCAGATACCGAAACAGAAGTAGTAACGTAGGAAAGCGACGAATCCGAAGTCGATATTGATGAATTAGAATTTTGCGCACAATGTCATGGATCATTTTACGACAAAAAAGGTCCCAAATGCGACTGGCTTCAGTGCGTGATATGTATGAAATGGATCCATGAGATATGTACGAGATCTGACAGATTTTGCGAAGAATGTACGCCATTATCCGAATTTGCTTAAAGAAACAGTTAAATTAGAGGATATCTACTAGTAGCCACTAGGAATTATATTGATAAGTTTTCATGTTTTGTATTTGACTTCTTTTATTAGAAATAAATTTATGTTTTTGGGATCATTAGCATTTTTTATTAAATATATAAAAACTCCTAATTCCTAATTTTTTCATAACGAAAACATGTTGCCATATTACCCTGAGCTAGATGCCATATCTAGCTCAGGCTACGGGTAATATAGCAATACCGTATCACTGGACATTTATGATTATACTCTTTCTGACGACGAGAATATGGCAACGAGAGTTTTCACGTCGCAAACCTACATGGGTACGCTCTAAGGTTCAGTGTTCGTATTGCGAGTAGGTCCGATGGAGGTCAGAATGTGAGCGATTGACATTTATGTTGCCATAGTTCCCCGCTTTACTCTATAAATTGTAGTTTATACTATAAGTTACTGAAATATTCCAGTGTTAATGTTTTCCTTATTTTTGATTTTTTTTTGAAGCTTTATGGGATTTTTCCATTAAAAATGCAAGGTGTACAATGGCAATTTACCTTTTCGAGCGTTTTTGCCAAACCATTATTTAAAACCAATTAGATTAAGTTGGAAACCTGAAAAAGTGCTCAGATTTTTTTCTTATAGTTTTCATACAGGGTGATCCAGTTTAAACGTCATTAATTTTAATACGTGATAGAGAATAAGTGTTAAAATTAAGAATAATTATTTGTTTATTTATCATAACTTTTAAACTACCAGCTTAATTTTAATTAAATTTTGCATGCAGGTTATTGTAGTGAATTGTAAATTACTGATGAAGCCAATTTTTTTAAAAATTGTCAAACTGGCGTAACATACGGAGGGACTTTTTTTTTGTCTCAAATCTACGAGGTGATAAAACTGTTAGATTCTCCATTTAATTTGGAAGAAAAAGTTACTTTTGCAAAATTATGATTTAAGGCACTGTTTTTAAAATATCTTAATTTAACTGTTCAGAAATACCTGCTAAAATTTTGCAAAAATTTTAAATAAAAAGGAAATCGGGCTTGTAAAAGTTGAATATAAAAGATGATCAAAAGTTACCTTAAGTCATTATTTTATTTGATACGTTTAATTTTAACTGGCGTTCTGCATGCGAAATTTAATTAAAATTGAGCTGGTAGTTTAAAAGTTATCATAAATAAACAAATAATTCTTCTTAACTTTAACACTTATTCTCTATCACGTAATAAAATTAATGACGTTTAAACTGGACCACCCTGTATAATCACTTTGAAAAATTAATTAAATCTATTTTTAGCTTTTAAAGCTTATATACTTTATAAATCGCCCTATTTGGATGAGGTTACTGTAATACCTGACTGTCGATAATTTTTCCTTTTCCTTGTCTTTAATAACTTAAAACTGTATTATAGTATGTAAATGTAAGTTATTATCTCTCATATAAAAAATAAATAATATTACAATTAAACAAAACAGTTTTTTAGTCCTCATAGCTATTAAAGGTCTACAATTTAATATTAATTTTTTTCATAGTTTTTCCGATGTTTTTTTATAGAAAATTGTAGTATTTAATTAGTATTAAAAGTCAAGATTAATGATGCAATTCTAATCGCTATTTATGAATTAAATTTTTTTATATATAGTTACCTAACTGAATGCAATAAATTAATGAATAATGAAAAATCTTTTATAATAATAGTTGTTTTTAATAATATAAGATTCCTACTGTGGCCAATATTACAAGTTTTATTAATTTTTTTATTACATGGAAGTGGTAGCTTATTTCTAGTGTCAATAAAAATTTTTAGATAATTATTGAAAAGCTAATTACTGTCTAAAGCTTTTAGGTATATGCAATCACTCTCTGAGAGTTCCTAGACAATATATAGGAATTGCTTGATCCTAGTCCTAATAAATAATTAAGAAAAAAGTTTTTATTTATTATCTAAAATTATCTACTTATTTAAGTTTTTTTATGTTTTGGAAATGCCTATTTATTATCCAGCTAGAATGTGCACTTAAGACCTAAAATTGTTTAGTTATTAAAAATGTTCACGCAATATCTGGAGAATTTTAGTTACCACCTCAACATTTTCACTTAGTATAAATAAATTTGCACTTAATATCTGCAATTGTAAATAAGTTTTTTAGTAAAATGTTGCCGTTATGTGGTTTAAAGTAGGTATTGGGGAAAATCACATATGTTCTCTAGAAATGTTGATTTTTAATATTTAGTTAGTCTGATTAATATTCTATTAACTGAAATTAAATTTAAAAAAATGCAAATGCTCTGAACTTAGAAAACATTTGGCATTTTCTTGGGGATTTGCAAATTTGCAAATATTTTTATCATCTACCAATATTCATTTACTGCTAATCATCTGCAAAATTAATACTTGCTATCAGGTAATTTCTACTGTTATCAGATTGAGTAATCACACACAGTTATCTGGTAATAAACAGGTCTGGATTATATTCCATAGGACTTTTGGCTTGAAATTCTCACATAGTATATATAAATTCTCAGTTTCCATAACTGATAAGTAAATATTTATAGATAGCTTAAATTATCTACTGAATATCTAGAAATATCCATTTACTTTTTGGAACTTTCCACTTGTCTGAAAATCAATAGTTATTACCCAGAAATCCGTTATTCCATTTAGCACCTAGAATTCTCCAGCAACTGAACTTCAATATTATACTGAAATGACATTTTAATTAAATAACTGTTAAAAATAATAAATGTTCATTCTGGTAATTTCCTTAAGTAAGTCAATCATGAAGTCAAATAAGAAATCCATTACTAAAAACAACAAACACATCGGGATTGTAGCGAATAAAGCAATTCAATAAAGATGTCCCTCGTGGCGAACCGTGAGGTCCGACATAATAGCTCTTTTATAGAGGTCTCTATCATTCAGTGAAGTTAACATTCGAGTCACTTTGACAATGACCCATTGTGCATGGCGTTTTATTTAAATCCACTCGGTTCCGCTAAAATATACGCTCGAGCTGTTCATAAACCTTATTTCCAGTTACTTTGTTGCCCACTTCTCCAAGACAGTCAGCAGCAGCACGACACATTTACTTTTGTATAAGAAATACTTTGCAATTATTTCGAGATCCTGATTGGTATCTCATTTTTGTTACTATTATTCTGTCTATTGGTACCGAAAGAAGTATTTCGCAATTCAAATATAAAAAATTTAATAAAACTATTATATTTTCTTGGCTTTCTTGGAGTATTTTGAACATTTAAATAAACCTAAATAAACACTATTACGTTATTAAATCCTAAAGGGCAAATTCTAGCTTGTTTACGTAATAAAACGCTACTCTTAAATTAACCCTTAAGTTATACACGCATTTATTAAATGTCTATAAGAAAAAATAAATAAATACTAATACGTCCTCTACTATTACTACTAAAAGTCCACTAAAAGTTGAACAATGAATTTTATAATATGCATGCAGTGTAAAACTGGAATCTTAGTTCAACTGCAAAAAAAAACTAACTATACATTTTGATAAAACAACAACACATTCTTTATACTTTTTCGGAAAATTGAGATAGAATTAGAAATATAAAAAAAATTACAAAAATTATTATATAATAATATAGCTATGAACGAAAAACTTACATACTACTGCATTATTTCAGAGATGAATTTTATGTTTTAGATGGGTCTCATCCCTAAATATTAATTTATATCTTAAATATAAAGGCAAGTTTGTATCTAGAATTTTATAAATAAACATTAAAAGAAAATACTTAAACAAATTCTCGACATTCAGCCAATTTTACTATCATATCTTTGATGAAATGTGGTCAAATTTCTTGAGTCCATAAATAAATTGACAGCAGTTATTGTGCATCCTTTGAAGCCTCATTTTTTTAACCTGAGTAAGACATGGGTAAAAGAGAGTTAAACCGTAAATCAAGTTTAAGATAAAAGATATGTTTAAAATATGTTTGTTTGCGTATAAAACTTTTAAACTTACATATGTTCTTTTACTCAGTGTTGAAATATGTTCCTCTAACCTAAGCCTGGTGTCATATACAATTCCCAAATTTTTAGCTGTATTCGAGTAGACAAGCTGCTGATCCTCCATCTCAAGATTAATGTATCCCCTGAGAAACTCTGAGTCGGGGCTTGATGTAAAAAGCAAGACTTTGGTTTTATCAGTATTTCTCCTCAGTCCATGCTTTCTACTACACTAACAAATATTGAATAAGTCACTGTTTATTTTAGTTTCTGCATCATTATGTTTAGGATTAAAGGTGTATAACACTTGTGTGTCATCAGCATATGACTGTATTTGGGAGTATTTAGTTACTTTATTCATATCAAAGGTGTATAATAGAAATAACAGAGGTCCCAAATTGGATCCCTGTGGGACTCATTTTACAGTGCCCATTACACATTCCCACTTGTGTACGTACCATCGTGCCGAAAAAAAAACTGGGACGTTAAAATTTAGGTAGAGAATTGTCTGCTGGCCTATTATAGTAAATCGCATTCCTTAAGTATGGTAGGGTAACGGGTACAGTCATTGGCCACTTAAGGGATTGCGAATTATATTAATCTTGTAAATGGGAATGTTTTTAAATAAAATATTTTTTTAAACAGCAAATTTTACAAAAAATCAATTTATTTTAAGTAAAATAATATTGGGTATAAAAAATAAACACACATTTAAAAACTTTTAAAACTTCACAGTTAATACATACAAATATAGTTATTGGCATGTAAAATTACAGTTATTGGCCATTATAAATTTCTTTATTGTTTTATGTTTTTTTTTTGTTATAGCATGTAGAGCACACAAGATATTCTAAGTTTTCAATGTCTTGTTGTTTCTTTGCACAAGTGCCGATGTGATAACTTCTAAAACGAAATTGACATCTTATTCCAACTTTGGATTTAGTCATATTATACGAACAAGAATAACATAATACAGTATACAAGAGATCCTTTACAGATGGTTTGGTGTCTTCTGAGCGTTTCACTGTTGTATCTGAGAGAATACGTATTTTTTCCTGTTTTGGATACCTCAGTACTTTCTTAGTTTTAAAAAATAACTTTCTTTTAGCCGACTCACCAGCATGTTTTTCTATCCTGGTTTCCAAATTATCATATTTGCTACTCAAAAGATCAAAAAATGTGTCATCAATTGTGGGATTAATATTTTCCTCTACAGTATCAGGAAATTGGTTCTGTTCTGTTAATAATTCTTTGCTATCATCTTTGGGGCGAATTACTTCTGGTATGTGCACTCTAACTCCACTCCACAATAAAACTTTCCAGTCACACAATTAAAAGCACTAAAGTAGTGCTTTAATTTTTCAATTTTTTTCAATTTATTCAAACTTAATACATTTGTTTTTTGTACAATTTACTTTAAACTGCACAATGGATTATAAATCTGTGTGTGCAGTAGTTAATACTTACATTTTTAAGAAATACTTAAGTAAATGAACAATAAACAATAATAATAATAATAATAATAATAATAATGAGGTTATATAATGTTAATTTATGGAAGGAGACTAAACTAATTTAGTGGAAAAAGAAATCTAGTGAGAAGGAATTAACAAGTTAATAACTAGCCAAAATTATTAATAGCTACCTCCCTATCAATAAGCCATTTTTTAAATCTATGTTTAATTTGACGATAGTTTCCTGTTCTTAGTGAAAGAGGCAGGAAATTGTACAGTTTGGGACCAAGAAAATAGATATGTCTCTGTATGGCTGAACTATTTACTAAAGGTATATTAACATTTTGCCGAGATGAATTTCTAGTATTTAATTGATGAGATATTTCCTGTTTATAACAATCTGTTTTTAACATAAATCTAAGTGCTGCCACTATGTAGAGTTGTTCTAATGTCAATAATTTGCATTCATGAAATAGCAATTTAGATGGGTATCCTCTGTTTTTAAAATACATTATTTTAATTATATACTTTTGTGCTACATTTAAAGCTGACATAAAAGTTTTTCGAGCATTTCCCCAGACAATAATACCATAGTTTAGAATTGATTCAATTAAAGATAAATATATAGTTTTAAGAATTTTAATTGGTAGGATGTTACGTAGCTCATAAAACTTATAAATCAACTTCCTTATTTTAGCAGTTACAAATTCTATGTGTGATTTCCAAGTTAAATTTTCATCCATGAATACACCTAGATACTTAATATTACATTTTCTTTCAACGGTAGATTGACATTTGCAGTGCAAAGATTGTATATCGCAAAGATAATCATGTAGCTCTTGAACTTTAGGAAGGGTTGCCTGAGTCAATGCAAACATCATAAAATGGGTCTTATCAATATTAAGTGATAACAAACTAAAATCCAACCATCTCTTTATGTCTGTTATTGCTAATTCTGCTTTTCTAATAGCTGATTGCCATGTATTGCCATTTACTATAATGACACTGTCATCTGCAAAACAGAGAACCCTTCTCTCATTCAACACAAAAAAAATCCCATTCATATAGATGTTAAACAAGACTGGCCCCAGAACTGTACCCTGTGGCACACCAACTCCCACTTTTACATGATCACTCTTCTCCTCTGTTAATTTTACTTTCTGAGTTCTGTTACTCAAGTATGAACTGAATAGATTATTTGCTATTCTTCTTATCCCCATATCATATAATCTGTTTAATAAAATGTGATGTGCCACAGTGTCAAAGGCTTTGGCCAAGTCCAGGAATATTGCTACTACTTTCTCTTTGCTATTTAAAGATTTTATAATTTGTTCTAACACTTTGCACAATGCATTTTCTGTATTAACATTATCTTTAAAAGCAAACTGACTTTCGGATAATAATTTATGTTTATTCAAGAATATCATTAATTTATGTTTAAGGCATTTTTCTATTATTTTACTAACAGTACTTATTATTGCAATTGGTCTATAATTATTTATTAACCTTCTATAACCCTGCTTATAAAGAGGAATAATTTCAGCTTTTTTAAGAACAGTTGGATATACTGCCGAACTAAAAATGATGAAAAAATATGATTATCTTTTATTACTTCTGATGTAATGCCATATTCTCCACAAGAGATTTTTACCATTCTTAAGATTTTTTATTTGCTCTTCAATTGGAGATAGAAAAAACGATTCATTGTTATTTACTTTTTGTTGAAACCCTGGTTCACAGGATGGAGGATTAATTTTTTCTGCTAACTTTTTACCAACATTGCTGAAGTATATATTAAATTCATTTGCCATCAAATTCTTTTTAGTAATTTCAATGTCATCATCGTTACAAATTGCTGTTATATCAGATTTAATAATGAAATCATTTGTGGCTTCTTTTATTATTTTCTAGATTTTTTTTGAGTCCTGTTTTGTAATAATTATACTTAGATTTTTTAATTAATTTGCATAAACTATTTCTGTACTGTCGGTAGGTATTTAATGCTTCAGCGTTATTTGGATTTAATGTACATATTTTTGTTAGTTTGTCTCTTCTACGAATAGATGTTAGAGTCCACCTGTGATCCATGATTTCAATCTTAATTGTTTGTTATTTATCTCATGACCAGTCGAACACATCTCCACATACTGCTGCAACAGATTCATGAATTTTTCCGTACAAGAGTTGGAATTGTTATTTTCAAGAACCAAGTTTCAAGTTTCAAGAGATAGTTTTTGTTTCAAAGTAGTAAAGTTGACCCTCCGAAACACTGGCATATACCGATAAGTTTCCGATTTACTAATTGCATCATGTTTGATATTCAATAAAATGGGGTAGTGATCAGTGAAATCTTGTTTTAATATAACAGAGTTTAGATTATTATATACAGCACTATTACATTTTACGAAGCAATGATCAATACAGGTAGCACTTTGATGTTGTATGCGGGTTGGTTTATTGATTGTGCTCAAAAATCCATAAGAGTTTAACATTGTTATGTAATTATTTACTACTGGGGAGGAAGTGTCAAGTAGATTAATATAAATATCTTCCATTAAAACATATATTTGTTTACTATCGGAAAAGCCAGTATTCAAAATGTCCCCTAAATTACCTATAAAATCATTCACATCTGTTGCAGGTGACCTATAGATTCCCAGAATATTAACAAAAATATTGTTTTTACACAAAGACAGGTAAGCATATTTAAGATTATTTGATTGTTTAATTTGGTAACTCTGGAAAAGCTGCTGCTTGACATATATTATACAACAATCAAACTTATTAAGGGTACTTTCATTCCAGAACATAGAATAGCCAGGAATATTAAAATCGCTACTGTTATAAATGATATGGGTTTCGGTCATAACTATTATGTCATAGGTTTTACCGGTTGATTCTAAAAATACTAACAAATTATCAAAATTTTTATGCGCACTTCTTATATTAACATGAATTATGCTAAGGCCTTCATTATCATCAAATATGGCTAATTCATCTAAGGTATCACAAGTAATCACATCATGAGTTTTATACTTATCACAAATATTATTTTGATCAGTGAATTTTAAGGCTTAATTCTTTGGCATTTCTATATTATACATACCTTTTAATTGTTTTTACAATGAAAGCAGGTCCTTTTCACAGACTACCTTTATTGGTCTTTTATCATCACTTTTTTTAACAAAGATGTGCCCACTGGAGCAATACACCGCCTTGAAATGTCGAGATTGTTTCAGTTCCCTGGCCTTTTTAAATAGTGTGTAAGCTAAGTGTATCTGCCTTTAAAATATCTACGTCTACAGTATCACCTACATCAACGTTCAGATCTCGGGAACTATTATTTAGATCATAATAAAACTTTTCTTTGCTGCTTCTTCCAATTTGGTCTACTCGTTTGTCAGTAGATAAAGCAACAATTTCCTTTTGCTTTAGAACAGTTCGACTTTTTTTGCGTTCAGCATTGTCTTTCCTTGCATTTTTTTAATTACTTTGATCTTGGTGTTTTTGTTTTTTTGACTTGTTTGTTTATTAGCTTTTGCATCAATTCGCTTTTGTTTCCGTTCTAATTTAATTTTTTCTTGCTCTGCTTTTTCTTTACGCCTCTCTGCATTTTGACAATCCGAAGAAGTGAGCACAAAAGGCAACCTTTCTGTTTGTTTTTTACCCTTTCTTTCTGGGGTTTTGGGCCAAAAAAAGTCTTTTTCTATTGAGGTGTCAGTTTCTTTAGACAATGAATTGTCCTGTGGTAATTGTTGTTCAGAAGCATCTCCAAAGGATTGATTATGTAAAGGAATATTGGATGTCGATGGAATGTCTAAAGCCATTATATTATCTTCTGTGATACTAGTACTATCTTTTATGCCGGTGATATCACCGTTTTCTAGAAGTTATACTCTAAAATCCCAAAGTAGATCGTCTTCCATGATAATAGGGATTTAAATGCGTGTCTTCTTTCGCCTTTATTGCTGTTTCAAACGGATTGTTTCTTAGAAAGCCAACTAACTCTCTATCTTGAATGTCGTTTGAAATTTTTGGTCGACCAGAAGCTGGATTTCTTACAATAGGTCCATATTCTGCAATTCTTGCCTTAACTAAGAAAACCGTATTTTTACTAAAGCCCAATTCTTCAGTTTTTGTTCTTATAGGAACTCCATCCATTAGACGAGTATACCTATTGTATCGCTTTTTGTTGAGGAGATAATGCGGGCATTTTGAAAGAACAATTTTGTTGACGCGGTTGTCACAAAATTAAATTAACTTTGACATCAAAATATATTATTCTTATAGACCAAGAGATTTAGGAGATTTTGCTGTCCCAGTTTTTTTTCGGCACGATCGTACAACCTGCTGCCTACCACATAAATACAATTTAAAAAAGCAAACCCCTCTATCGGAAAATCAAAAATACTTTAATTTAGCACACATAAGATTATGATCAACACAATCGAACGCTTTTGAATAATCGAGTAAGACTAGTATAGTAGCCAGCTTTTTATCCATGGCTGAAATTATTGAATCATTTAAGTTCATTTTTCAAGTACTTGTCGTACTAAAACCTATACGAAAACCTGACTGAGTGGTAGGCAGCAAACCGGCACTATCAACAAAATAAAACATTTGTCTGATGATTTACCGTTTTTGTTTATCCAGTGGCATCGTAAGTGTTTTTTAACTGTATTAATATTTATCAAAATTAAGACTTAAGTATCTTGGTTAAAAGGGATTCAATATAATTTAACAGATTTAAAATAAATAGTGTTCTAAAGGTAATTTTCTCTTAAATCTAAAAATATCAAACCTCATTAAAGCTTACGTCTATAAATTATTGCATTTGTTATCCTGGGCAAAATGTGTGCAATATAGCCATACAGCCTCCTACCAAAAATAAAAAAGATCGCTTTATTATTTTATTTTGACTTTCCCGATGTCTATTCCGCGTCTAATTAAATCACTAAAGCAACAAGTTTTGTAAGAAAACCCTAATATAAACATAACATTTAAAAGGTACCCTACAAATTTCTGGCGCATAATTAAATAACTCACAGGCATGAATCTAATAAGTCTGAGATTATACAAATGATAATTAGCGATTTTTTTGTTAAGCCAGTTCCGCAAATAATATAACAATAAAAACTTTTTTTAAGACATTCGTTTATTTAATTTTTTCTCTGTCTCAACAGAAGAAGTAGAAAAGATATTGTATGCCTTTAAATCTAACTCTATAGGATACGATAATAAATATCCATAAATATGCTTCTTTTTCTAGTACCTCCTTTACTATTACCTTTTTAAGGCACATTACCTTTTTAACTAATCATTGTCTTACTACAAGTATATTTCCTGAGGACTGGAAAGGTGCATATGTGCTTTCTATCCTAAAAGTATTCCACATTCTTGAGAAGGTGAGAAGGTGGTAGGTGAACAACCCATTTCCTTTAGGAATAATATATATCCGCAATCAGTCTGATCTTCGTAAGAATCACAGTACTACTACAGCTTTACTTTAGATATCTAATGACATTTTTAGGACTTGGAATGCAACCTCATGTATTTGCCCTATTCTTTTAGATTTTATTAAGGCTTTCGATAACAAAGAATCTTAACTTTTATTAACTAAATTAAAATGTGATAGTCTTGGGAAGCCAATTTACAATTCCTTAAAGGTGACCTTATTAATATAACACTGTGGTATACAATGGCTTCAACTCTACAATTAAAATAATTAATCAAGATGTCTCCAAAGGCAGTATGCGAAGTGCTCTTCTCTTTTGTATATAAACAGCATACATTTCTGAATTTCAACATTTTAAAAGCCAAGCTGAGTTTAAACATTTTAAAAGCCATCAATATGCTGATGACACACAAGTCTATTACTGTTTCAATCATAATATTATAGGGACATCAACACGGATTTGCAAAGTTTCCATATCTCATAGACTCAACCTTAATAAAGACAAAACTCAAACTTTTTATTTGGTAAATCTGAAGACACTCTTTCGAACAATCAGCGTTTTTCGAACTTTAAATGAAATTTTGTTAAGCTGAATAGACAGTTTCAAGAATTTGGATCGTCATGTCGACTCGATATCTAAGAATCTCAATTCATGTATTATCAGTTGTACAGAAGAGTTTTAAAAAAACTTTGATTATTGTGTATGCACAGAGAAGCCAACACTGAATTTGAATCAGCAGCATATGCTCAGTTTGTGTAACTCTCTTTGTAAAAAAATGAAAATACATACCTGAGGTTTGATTATGGTGTTCGTAACTTTAATGATATATCGCCGCACCTAAAAGAATCCGACTAGCTTACTATAAGAGTAAGATATTAGTTACATATTTGTATTTGGTCTTTAATGTACGACAAATCTAATTCCCAGAGTTATATATCAAAAACTGTCTTTTTTCTGATTTACATGCTGCGTGTTTGGTTAATACTCGTCATGGTCAGTGCTGAATACCAAAACACAACAATTAATTCTTTCAAGGCTTCAATTCGCTGCCTTCTAGCATTATCAGGACTCCCTCTTTATTCACTTTTTGTAGAAAAACAAGGAAATTCTTACTATCCCTCCACCGTATCAGTTAATCAATACTAATAAAGTTAATTTAGTGAATAGTAAATTCAGTGACTATTGGCTTTAACGACTAATTATTTTATATGTGTACTACCTACATAGCAACAGAATTAAGTGATTATTTGATAATGTATTAGGGTGGTTGTATGAGAAGTTTCAGTTGGATAATTTTCATTTTCTGTATAAATAAATAAAGTCATTTATTATTACATTTTTCTTATATTAAAAAAACTATTTTAAGTTTTTAAATGTAGAAAATGCTTTAAAGTTTAAAAAAAAATATGATAATAATAAATAGGTTTTATAAATATTTTTTTTTAAATATTTTAGAAAATATTTTATTGTTATAAATAGAACTGATAACAAAGTGATAAAACTATCAACAATAACTATAAAATGATTAACCCGTAGTTTTTTCTTACTTTATTTAATTTATTTTGCTTTAAAAAAGTTTATTCAGTTCATTCTGAACATTCACTTTAAGTTTATTTTTTTGACTAAAGTCAATGTTTTTTCAAGTGCTCATAGGTTCAACTCAAATTTCCATTCTACATAAACATTTCTCATATTCTCGTAATCGTTTATAGCTGACCAAAAAAAAAAAAGAACAATAATCGAATAAATTTTCGATCGGCAATACGGTTCAATACCATATCGATAGAATACCATAAGAGTGATCAATCGATGTCAATTGGACGCAAAACGTGAAATGCGACGGCATCGGCATCACACGGTATGTTGCGCTTTACCCGTGGCCGTTACCGCCTCATAAAGTTCGCTGCCTTACGAATATGGTCAATTCGCATCCTCAATCATACGTATGACTGTTCCGGCTCCCGTGGGAACACTACCCAGATAAATCAAATTGGTATTACCTAAGAAATATATGCTGTAGCTATATCGGATCCTTATTCGCTACAGACAATTTATTGGTTATACAGGGGGTCTCTAAATGACCTAAACAACTTTTAGCACATATTCCTCAAATAATAATTAGTACAGCTTAAACTGAAAAAGTGTAATGACCTGAAAATATTGGGGTTTTGCAGGCCGAAAAGTCCTGGTACCAGTTTTAGTTAAAAAAAAATCTAAATTGAAAAAAGGAATGACAATTAGATGCAGACAATCAGACCAAATTAATTTGTTTCTAATTGTGTTTCTATGGTCAGTCTCTCCAATCAATACTCAATTCATAAAAGTTGAAGAAAAATGTATATTCTTGAAAAGAACCAGACTTTAGGATAGCACCTACCTGCTTTAACAGGTTTGTTGTTAAAGACTTCTTCAGGCAAGGTTATACTGACAAACTGTACAGAGTGTCCTGCAAGGTAAGGGACAAAATTTCACTATATCTTCTTTAAGTAACTTCGAGTCGAAAATATTTTATGAACATGAGCCGGCAAATGTTTCAAAAGACCTGATTTTTTTAATGTGCCATAAACTACAGCCTATAATAATAGTCTGTGGCAATAGTTGCGTCAGCTTGACAGAAATTTGCACAAATTAGTGTCACCGTTGTTTTTACAAATGAAGAATACGCATATAGCTGCTAGTATACGGATATTGCAATGAAAGTGGTTGAATACCGCTGTCAGTATCCAAATCGAAGAATACCTGATTGACGATTGTTTGGAAAAGTTTCTAATCAACTGAGAGCAACAGCATCATTTCCAAATATCCGAATGCTGCTCTCATAGATTCATCGGCAGCTGGCAAGATGTAATAGTGGATAGTGTTGAACATTAGCCATCAACAAGTGTTCGCAGAATATCCCGTCGCACTGGTTTTATCTGTATGGAAATAACTTTGGTTTGTACCCATTTCATCTGCAACCACTCACTCAAGATTTTTAGCTCACTGATCTGGCTCTCGTATGCAGTTCTGCAATTTGCTCGTTGCACGTGGTTATTAGACTAACAACATTTTAGTGAAGAAATAGTCCATACTTGCAGTGGAGTCGTAGGTTAAGGTAAAATGAAAATCCTTCAGTCTCCCTCCACTTATTTAAATAAGACTTGATTGAGACTGAAGGATTTTCATTTTACCTTAGTAACATTTTGTTTCCCGATGAGGCTTCATTCACTCGACACGGTGTCAATAATTTAAGAAATTCCAATTCTTAGCAGCTTGGAAATGCCCATTCTTGGTACATTTCCATTCCAGGTTTGGAGCAAACTCGATAATTGGTGACATTTTTGGTCAGACTTACATGACAAATGTTCCTCCAAGGATGGATTCAATGGAAATTTAAAAAATCTATGATTTCTGTGACTGTCTCGGCAATTCCTAGTATACAAACCAGTGCATAAAGAAGATTTGCATGAATATCTTAATCTAGATGAGAAGGAAAGGAAATACTAGACATTTTCCCAGTGGTGGTCCAAGAATTAAAACCGAATTGTAAAAAAAAAAGTTGAATTGAGAACAGTGACATGATATATCCAAAATAGGATTGAATCTATAATTAAAACCCTGAAAAAAGATAATACATCTAAGATGAACCTCAACTTTATTAGAAAACACTTAGATACGTCATAATTTAAATTTACCTGTCTCCTGTTTTATGTAGTTGCACGATGATTCGATGATGGCACGTTTGTAAAATAGTTTAACAACCCATGACTGAAAAAACTACAAAAAGCTATAAAATTACTTAAAAACTTTTAATTGGAAGAAAATCATGAGGCTTGGCTTGTTTTCCACCCAAAGAGAACTTAAAAAAGACAGTCGTTAAATACGACAGTTAAAATGTCATTAACGTCACTATTGTCATATTTGATGTACGTCAAAAATTAGTCAATCGGAATCAATCGGCCATCTTGGGTGGCAGACTATTCCGCCCCGCCACATTCAACCTTTATACCGGTGGCCAAGTACCAATTACCTAGGGTATTGGTACTATTCTATTCGTATAGGTTCTATTCTATTCGTATTGGAACAAACTTCTTGCGTCAACGTTCCTTCAAACGTTCTTGTGATTCACTGCTAAAAATCTACGGAGCAGCTTATCGATAGTATTGAATTTTTTTTAAATAATCTTTATATTTAAAGCATAATCTATTATTAATAAATATTTAGAATGTAAATATTTTTGGACGACGTCACTGGTAGAGTACTAAAAGTAGAATCACTGATAAGAGTCTTTGTGTTGGTAAGATCAGCAATGCGATCATGCAGCGTTGCAATGTTGTTGCCCTTTTCCGTAATATGCGTTATCTACATTCATTTAACTCTGAATATATAGATTATCTTACCATATTTAATTTTTTTTTAAATGCTTAACGTCGTCTTGAACAATTTTAAAAGTCGTACCAATATTCTGACTTCAACTTACTGCTCTCTCGCGGCTCCTTATATACGCTGCAGACCACTGCTCCGGAAGATTCGCTAATCTTTCACGCGTTTCCAGAGATGTCGTGCGATGTGCTCACTTGCGTCATTCTGAAGTGATGAAGATCAGATGGTATTCGCAGCATTGACAATATTGTTACAGTTTGAAATGTAGCTTCAATCACAAAACAAAAATATAGAGAAGTGGTGGTTGCATACAAAGAGATAATAGTTTTCCTGAAAAAAAAATTACTTAAAATGATGTACATAATATACAATATAAAATTAAACTTAAAATGTTTAAAAGTATTTTGTTAGCACTGAACTACCCTAATTTTAAACAGATTAGAAAAGGTTGTCAAAATGTTTGTGTTATTTTCTCATCATACATCTAAAGGCATTCCCATTAGGTTAATAATATCCTCATTTTATTAACACATAGTTGCAATAGAGGGTGAATTATTCTTATTTTATATGTATCTGTTTCCTAAAGAAAAATTAAACAGATTTTCAAATTATTTAAATTATAATTTAAATATTATAAATCAATTTACTAAATGATTCATGTGAATAAAAGAGAAAATAAATGTTTAAATAAATATGTATTGTAGTGTAAAGCCAAGTGTAAAGCCAGCATTATTAAAATTTGTGGAGAGAACTAATCAGAAGAAATTCTATAGCTCAAAGTCTTATTAAATTTACATTGCATATCACTCTCCATGTTTTTCTTGTAATGGGAACTGAAGGAAATTCAAAAATCTGTTATTACTATGTTTCTCAGAACCATTTAAAACATACATACAATACATATACATACATCAAGGAAATTTTCAGGAAAATGTTAATCAGTTTTTAATTGTTGAATAGAAAATGAGAGGCCAGACATTTTGTAATATTTATTTATAATGATCAAGTTAACATTACTCCCAATATTGAAAGAGAACTTTTTGGAAAAAAAAAAACATGAATTTAAAATAACATCCTTAAAACAAATAGCAAACTCAACCCACGCTTGCATTCATTGAAAAAAAAAACAAACTCAAATGGTATGACAACGAATCAGTCAATGTCAACAACTGTCTGTCAGCTCCCTGTCAATTTTGCCAAGCAAGATGGCCGACATACGATTCCGATTTTCATCATGCAAGCTTCATACATGTGGCTTCAATTATAAAATGTAAAAGTGCGGAAACAAATTTCTTGACTAAGCTTGTTTAGTCCATAAATTTTATTTTGTTGGTAACTCTTAAATTTACTAATAAGTTAGTCTACATTATGATATTAAAACAAACAGATTAGGAACTTTTTTTTACTTCTTCACTCGCCTAGTTTATAAAAGCAAGACTAGAAGCAGGCAAGTCTTGGTCTTACTAACTTTTTGTAACTAATCAATTACTTCTAAAATTATCATGTTACTATAGTCATATTTTTCCTTAACCCTAGCCGTTCCAAAATAATAATATTTCTTTGGATCCCAGAACAGGGTCAAAATTGGCCCTTTTTTTTGTAAATTTTTTATTTGAAAAAATATGGGAATCATAATAAAAGATGTTTCTATATTTTGCTTTTCATTTATTACAATAATAAACAACTAAAACTTTTTATTCTAAATACATATACCCTAAAAACTTCCGAAAAAGAATAACAAACTAAATATTTACTTTTATTTGTCTAAAATATCACATTAGTCCTTATTCTCCATCCTCGTCTTTTAAACAATAGAAGCATACTAGTGTTTTAGAAATTTTAATTTCTGAGTGTGTGGGACAAAGAAATTTTTAACACTTGTCACATTTTGTGGAATATTTGTATTATATCATTTCCCCGGCATTGAAAACATCTACTTCTTTTTGCGCCCGCGTGTGGGGGGACTGCTTCTTTTTTACTGGAACTTCCGTTTCAATAGCTTGACATGTAGCTGCAGAAAACCGTCTACCATCCTCATGAATTTTTTCTGCTCGCCGAACAATATTATCATGGGTCAACATGTTACCTAGTTCTTCTAAAAAAAGTGTCCTTCTTATTTTCAAGTTATCATTAGAACTTTTCTAGTCTGGGTTTTTTATAATCCAGATGACAAAGGCATTAAATGAAGCAACATCAAACGAATTAATAAATAAACGTAGAGGCCATCTTCTTGTGCATCTTTTGGAAAAGTACTTACATACAATTTTGTCCAAGCAATCCATTATAGGAGGTTATTATATCAGGTTCAAATTTCAAATCCTCCCCCGCAATGTCATGTTGGTGATGCATTGAAGATTGAAGAAGCCCTACCACACATTTTTTGGGTTTCGTAACGTAGGATACTAACGTAACATTTTGTGTGAAAAGAAACTGTGAAGAATACGTTGCTCTTTCGCGAATATCCAGTAAGCACTTTGGCAGGTCTTTGCGAGTTTTGCGGACCGTCCCCACAATTGTTAGATTCTGGAACAAAAGATCTTCTGCTAAAGTGATGTCGTTAAAAAAATTATCAGTGGTTATATTTCGTCCACTACGATACCAGTGGCTTGCCAAAGTTTTAACAACTCGAGGTCCTTGATTCTTTTCTACTATTCCATTTATTTTTCCTAAATACACTTCAAAATTGCAGCAATAAAAATTTTCAGCATCACAAAGTGCCCATACTTTTATACCATGTTTGCCCGGTTTACTTGGTATGTAAATTTTGAATGAGCAACGACCCAGGAAAGTTACCAATTACTCATCAATAGTTCCAAAAGCTAAAATTCTCAGTAAATATCTCAGTGATCGGAGAAAGTTTATCCTCCTTTTTTCTCTCAGCCCTTGTAGATAGATCATCGAAACGAAGGTGACGTAAAATGTCAGTGAACCTATTTCTGGACATAGTAGCCTGATAAATAGGCCTGGTGAATGCATTGTTTGTAGTCGACCATAAACTACGTACACTTTCTCTTGATTCTCGAAATCTACCATTAAGAATAAGGATTCCAAGGAAAGCGAGAAATTCTGTAGTGCCTACCTCAATCCATGATTCCATCTTGACTTCATGACTTTCATTATAGGTGTTTATAAAGTATTTAGCTTTTTTGTTTATGTATTTTATAATAATATCTAATAAATCAATAGAAAAAAACAGCTTAAAACAGTCAATGATAGAATTTATATCTTTGCTTTTATCTGTGAGACCTTTATTTTCTTGCAAGATATTGCATGTTCTGGATTTTCCTGTTTTATGTGCAACAGTATACCAAGTGCGATTATCAACATCGTACGACTGTTTATTGCTCACTGTTTCGTCTTCTAATGGATCAGGTAAATGTATTTGTTCTTCTTCTAACTCTTGAAATGAAAGATTGCCGTCATGTATCTCAGGCTCTTCATCCGAGGTGTCCTCATCATCTGACAAATCACTAAATGCCTGTTCCAAAGGTATTTCGGTTTCGCACTCGTCATCTGAAGAATCCATCAATATTTCGCAGTGTTCCTTGTCGGATAAATCCTTATTTTTAGAACACATGGCACTTTACTATTTATTATTGAAAAATAAAATAACCCTCTCACAGTAACGTTCGACAGTAAACTAAATAACAAAGCAATAAATTGGACATATACGCAACTTATCTTGTTAAGATCTGTAAAAAAGGGAGTTTTAGCATATACCTATTTATCCCAAAACCGGGTCGTCGGTCCATCATTTTTCGAAGAAAAAATTAGTTTTTTCTTAAATTTTTACCAAATAAAGCATTGTTATGATAAAATTTGTGAATTCATGGACGCTCACTGAAAAAAAATCAGGGAAGTAAGAGATATTTCAGGATTTTTAAGTTTCGGGTCATCGAAGACCCATATTCGGTACGGCGAGGGTTAAAAACCCGCCTACAACCACTCTTTAAACTCTTATGTTCTTCTTACCCTAGTTAAATAATAAGATCGACGGAGCTTCTTTTAAAAAACATTTATTAAAATAAGGTTAACTAGGAGTACAAACGTATGGTGAACAATAATCCCGAACAGCGAGCTTTGACACGGAACTAATGCTAAACTTAACCTAACGACGATCGTATATATAGAGACAATTTACATAGTCAGCTATAATGACTATTCTAGGGATATGACTCCTCCACCCTCAGATTTTTCAACGTCCTCGTTGAAGATCTGCCGAAGCGTCTTCACTAGAATGGCCTTCAGGGAGCTGTATTTCTTCCACTGGTATAGTGTTAGATACTAATATGATACATACAACTAAAACTATAATATAGTGAGTCTCTTTTTGCGAGATAATTTCATCAAAATTAACAGGTTCTAAAAAATCATCTTGGATTTTTGCAGGGTTTTCCAAATGTTTCAATTGCAAATGAATAGAAAAATTTCATGTTTGCATATTTGTGATGATTAATAATTAAATCGCACTGACTTTATACCATGCTTTTCTTTGAAGTCCCCCCCCCCACTTATTTTTTGAACGGGTCAAAAAAAATTTTTGAAACTTGGCATAAGTAAATTGGTCTATAGATACTATTTTTCACTGTAAACTAGGTAGTTGTAAATTCCAAGATGGCGGCAGGGCGACATCTTGAGAAAAAATTTTAAATAGAAAGGGGGGTCGTGTGGTACCTCATTTTAAAGGTCTCAATGAGTACTTTATAACCCTAAAATATTAGACCCATATCTTAACTCGTTTCAAAATGGCGGCCTAATAAAAAAGTATTTTTTTTATTTTAACGTTTTACGTTTTTATGATTTTTGAATAGGTAAAAATCAATGTACGAAAATAAATGCATCACTATTTGATTTTTAAATAAAAACGACAGTTCTAAGTGTCAAAATGAGGTTATTGAACATTATTAAGACATTCCAAAAACCAAATAGCTATTAAAAAAACTCGAAAAAAAATTTTAAGATATTTTTCCTTAACCGGTAAATTACTCTTGTATCGGTCATTGTTAGATATTGTTTAGTGTGTTTGGCAGTTTGAATTTATTGTTTTTTTCAAAATGGTTAATTCTCGTCCATTGGAGGAAAAAGTAGAAGCAATTTTTATTTATGGAGCAACGCGTAATTTTCATGAGACTGAAAGGGTTTTCAACGAACGTTTTTCTGATCGTCCTATTTGCCGTAAATATTTAAGGGAACTTGTAAATAAATTTACAACTACTGGTACTGTCCAGGATAAAAAACGCCCAGGCCATATGTCTATTTCAGAAGAAAAGCAAGTCCAAATAATTGGCGAAATAATAGAAAATCCCCAACATTCTACTCCAACTGTTGCTGATATCTGTGAAGTTTCAACTTCGACGGCATGGAGAGTTTTAAAAAAAATAAGTTTCACCCATACAAGATCCAAATGGTCCATCAACTGACTGAAGATGATCCTGACCGAAGAGTGCAATTCTGTGAAATTATGGCAGAGAGAGTAGAAAGGCAACCTACGTACGTGCGCAACATGGTAATGTCCACAGACAAAATTGTCGATATTGGAGTGATACCAATCCACACATTTCTTATGAACCCCGATCTCAGTATCCGCAAAAAATCAATGTATGGGCAGGAATATTAGGGAATCATATCGTAGGGCCGCTGTTTTTAGAAGAAAATTTAACAGGTGAATTGTACTTAAATATGCTGGAAAATGCTATCGATCCTCTCATAACAGAAATTGTTGAGGCTAATGTACAAGAATTTGACATGGAAATTACATTTCAACAAGATGGTGCTCCTCCGCATTTTGCCAGGAATGTGAGAAATTATTTAAATGATAATTATTTTGGTCGTTGGATAGGGCGTCGGGGTCCTATTGAATGGCCAGCTCGGTCACCAGATTTAACGCCGCTAGACTTTTTTTTGTGGGGATACCTAAAGCAAAAGGTATACGAAACAGAACCTGCCTCAATTTTTGAGCTACGACAAAGAATCACTAACATTTGTCAAAATATTGAGGCAGATGTATTTGAAAATGTTCGACGTGAATTTTCAGATAGGTTATTTATGTGTCAAGAGGTACAAGGAAATCATTTCCAGCATCTTTTAAATTAAATATTGTTTTTCTTTTGATAAATTGTTTATTTGCTAATTGTAAATTATTATTTTATTGTATTCTATTAAAAACGTTAATAAAATCGCAACAGTGTATTTTTTTGGCTGTTACTTTTAGACAGGTCATTGAGACCTTTAAAATGAGGTACCACACGACCCCCCTTTCTATTTAAAATTTTTTCTCAAGATGTCGCCCAGCCGCCATCTTGGAATTTACAACTACCTAGTTTACAGTGAAAAATAGTATCTATAGACCAATTTACTTATGCCAAGTTTCAAAAATTTTTTTTGACCCGTTCAAAAAATAAATGGGGGGGGGACTTCAAAGAAAAACACTGTATAAGAGAGCAACCTACTATATTTAGTTTTTGGAACTGGAAACAGTTTTCGTAAACGATGTCTTCCTTCTTGGCACAGAACATTAAGGACTTTTTGTACGTTATCATATGTACTTGATAGTTATTGAGAACAGTCACATATTGACAGTTTTCTGGTAATTTACAGTTATTAATAAGAGGATTTGAACATAATCATTTTGAATTAATTTCTATACAGTTTTGGTACCAAAGGTCATTACAATAATATTTACTAGGACTAAATAACATTTTTGATTGATTATTTGGGATCGGGTATACAAAATTTAGATTACATGCATTTTTCTCAAAAATTGGGATTTTAATTGCTAAAATTGCCTTTGCGTCGAATATTAATAATCCAGTTTTACAAATAAGTGTTAATTCTGAGAGATGTTCAATGGACCATAGGGCATTTTCAGGATAGTGTAAACTTAAAAATTGCCAGATTTCCTTTATTTCATTTACTGTTAAAATCTCTAAATCAAGTGTTTTTAGACGTGTAAAAGTACTATCTAAATTAATTTCTTTTACGTTTGAGTTTTCTGAGCTATCTGAATCACTATCAGAATTAATGAAATTTAACCCTAAAGCAACTCTATTTTTTAACAAAATCTTTCTTAATCGAGAAGAAGCGTCAGACATTAAATGGCAATTACTTACAGTGGTGACATGGTTTGATCCACAGAGTCTATACGGCAACAGTTTTCCTCAAATGGTACCAATCTTATGCCTGGATAACGTCGAACTGGTCTAGATAGGATGTGGTTTAACACACTGCTACGGATATGTTTTACCAATGTCCGCAGAACTGCAATCTCTATTTTTAGTTGGAAAAAAAAATTCTGTCTATTTTCTACTAAAAATGTTGAAACACCTTTGCAGTTCAATGTTTTTGGTAGCGCATGAAGAATTGAAATTAACTTTCGATAAAGGACGAAATTGCGCTTTCCTGTTCGCAGCGCCAGTTAAATAACACGATCGACGGAGCTTCTTTTAAAAAACATTTCTTAAAATAAGGTTAACTAGGAGTACAAACGTATGGTGAACAATAATCCCGAACAGCGACCTTTGACACGGAACTAATGCTAAACTTAACCTAACGACGATCGTATATATAGAGTCAGCTATAATGACTAATCTAGGGATGTGACTCCCTAAATCATTCATTATATCTCCGCCATTGGATTCCGGTCCCCGCTGATCATAAAATCTGTAGACTCGATCCATTACCTGATTACATCCGGCAATCAGTAATAGCTCAACGGACCTGATTAGTTTAATAAATCCAGGGCCGGTCTGCCATCAAGTGCTTAGTTATGGGCCATTCTTTGTCGGCTCGCGCCCACATGGTTGCCGCGATTTGCTGCCCGCTGCCCCATAGACAAACTTTACGAGGCCCCTCAGAGCCCCACCGTAACAAACGAGCAACGGCTTAAAATATTTTAGGACCATAACGGGGATTCCATTGTGTAGAAAGCCATGTTTATTGCATAAGGTTAAATGTATATCGCTAATTTTTATTTTGTTCAATTTATTGGTGATATTTTCTTATAGATATTATTAATGACTTCACTTATTTAATTTTCTCAGTTATCATTCCTCGTGCAACGTGCATGCGATGGCCGCTTAAAATAATTAAAGATCAAACAGCTTGTAACGTTCTAAGTAATGATACAAAAGCGCATACACTAATTTAAGATGTGCATACATTGAAAGCGCTTCAGTTCTATATATTTATCTATTGAAAATAAGGCATTCTAGAGGGCCTTATACGTACTGGCCGTATATTATTTTAAACGACTTAATATTGAAATGAACCCATAAAAGACGCTTTTATTCAGTTTGTTTTCCGATTTGTGTCTTTAGAGTTTATTTATTGCCTACGGCAAGATTTATGGGAATATCTTTGTTAATGCTAACGGCGTGTGTTGGCCTTTAAGGGAAAAGTTTTTTTTCGGTATGGTAAATAGCGAATTATAATATCGTCCATCTCTATGCAAAACAATATGCAAATTATAAAAATGCGTGCAAAACCTTAGGTAGTCCTTTAAGGGGATGATAACTCACGTAATTTCCAACATTTCAAACTTAACATGTACAGGTCGAAATCTATAAATCGAAATTCATACCTAGTTATAGTTTAGGTAAAGTTACTTGGACAAGTATAAAAACTAAAAACGTTTAGCACGCGGCGTTCTCTTTATATAGCATTGGCGTGCATATCATTTTTGTTTCTCTGGCTTAATATACATATATAGTAAATATGTTATTTTACAACCAACATAAACATTTAAGTCACGCAAAACTCATGGTTAGATTTAATGACACATATTTTCTATACAGTTTTTTTAAATTATTACAAAAATTGTCAAAAAAATAAAATTAAATTGACTAAAAATGCAAATAAATTCGAAAAAATAGTGGATGGTTTATTGTAACATAGGTATAAAATAATGTCGCGGTTAAAAACGTCAAAAAATGCTTACTTATTTAGCAACACTATCCATTTCTTCAGAATTTAAATATCTTTTAAATATGTGAATAAGTCTATTTTCTTCTTCTTTTTAATATTTGAGCGTATGAGATTGATAATTAATATAAGTGACATAATACCCAAAAATAAGTGACTCGTTAATTTTAATGTCAAAAATTCAATTTAACCTTGAATTTTTATTAAAAAAAAAACCGTACTGTATTTTTTTATTAAACAAATAATAACGATATCTTTTAACGTATATTGTATTTAAAAATTATAATACAGGTTTAAAATATACTCAGGTCAAAAATGACAAGTGTTAAGAAATTGATACTTTCTTAAAATTTGATCGGTAAAACGATCATAAACAAACACATTATAAAATGCCTAAAAATATTTACCACAACTATTCGATTCGTTATCACTAGTATCAAAAGGCCGCAAAAATTACATTTTTATTGTTCAAAAGTTAAGACGAAAGTAAATAAAACAAAACATTAACAGCATATAACAAATACAATAACAACAAGAACTACAGTATACTTAATATAAACGCGAAACCGATTTTAGGGTGAGCCAAGTCTGCGCCATGCTAATTTTAACACACCGACAAAATTCAAAATTGTTTTAACTATTGCCATATACAGACCTATATATTACGGCACGCATCCTAAGAAATGGTTGATTCTTCGAAACATTATTTCCACGTACAACAGAGGTGATCCAATAGCGCCCCAACAAGAAATATAAATTTAATTATTTTTTATACAAATTTTCAAATGGCACATTTTTAGGGTTAAAAATTGCGAAACTTTGCCCTAAATTTAACCATCTTCGTATCTCTTATATTTACCGAGATCCCAATAGTGAGCTAGGAATTTGTAACACGTCGTAGAATATCTAATATCTAGTAAAAAATGACGTTTATACATAATAGAACGTAATACAAGTTAATATTTTACTTATATTCGTTTATTTGAAGGAAAATGTAAAACAACAATAATAAAACGTATAAAATAATTAAATTTTCTATTTTTGACCGCGCGACTCTGGCTAATATTCCCGGCCTGTTTACAATTCAATCCCAGCAGCATTGAGAGAATCTCGTATCTCCGTCTGTTTCACGTTATCCGCGCCGAACTTGCCTTTCTTTATCTGACCAATATTGATTGTTGAACGGGCCGGGCACGGATGTAAATAGCTCTGCGGAGCTATTTACATCTGTGGCCGGGGTGCCGTGGAAAGACTTGAATCGACCGTAAATATATACGGGGATCGATCACTAAATATCGTAATATATTTTGCAGTTCATTTTAATGCGTATATTTAATATGTTGATTGTATTTTGTACATACTCAATTTTGGAGCTTGACCAAGTAACTTCACCTAAACTATACCGTACCATAGTACCCCATACCATTATTACCACGCAAATTGCAATTATTATCTTTTGTTTTGTCTAATGTTCTCAAGCAACTATGTAAACTGCGAAAAAAAAATAGAGAAATTGAAACCAGAAAAATAATTGTACAGTTTGAAATAAAATACTTTGTTTGATGCTTGAATAAAAATTTAAAAAATTACGCCTAGTTAGTGTCCTTTATTTTATGTGTCCATTCCTGCCAATGTCTGTGCAATTCACAGAATTATAGCTATTATGGGGTAGCATTTTGTACCTGATCTGCGCTAGGATGGAGAGCCCACTTAAAAAATAAAAAAGTATTTTTAGTCTCTAGTTACTATACTTCTTCTCTCGTGACTAATTGTATTGTGTATGGCTATCACGAACTTAGTGTTGCATCTACCGTTCTTTTATTCGAGTTCTTTAACGTTTTATTGGACACCATTGTGAAATGGCTTTTACCAATAAAGAGTACGCCAACATTGTCTTCATTTATGGAAGAGGTGACAGTTATGTAGCTTGAACCAGGAACGTTAACCAAATCAGAAATTACCAAACTTCAGAGTGTTTGAAAACGCCTCTCGTCAGCTTAGTGAAGTTGCCATTGGAACAACCCGGTACGTGGTGAAAATAAATAGAGGCGCAGAATTTTTTTTTTAAGTGTCATGCCTTAATTATGCCACATTTTAACATAAAAAGTATGAGAATGTTGTTATAAAACATAACTTTAATTAACTTAAAATAAAGATAATTTATTTGAAAACTATTTAGCAAATTCTTGACCAATTTTTCGAGGAAAAAATAAGTAGAAACAAATCAAAATGTAAAAAAAAATTCTTAAAACGTTATACTAAACAAAAAAATTATTACATACAAAAAAAATAAAATCTTCCTAAAAAGTGGGACACACATGTATGTAATGTAATAGCAAAAATAAAATATCAGTAAACGTTGTTAATATTTTTGGCTAAATTTTTACCCTTAGCCTTAAAACCTTTTTTATAATATTTCTACAACACTTTCTTAAAAATTTAGCAAGTTATTAGCAAGATTGGGTAAAACTATGTTTGACCATTAACTCAGCTTCTAATGTTTTTATGTCCAGTCTGTTTCTCCATGCCAAACCCATTAAATTAAAAATTCATCATCAAATCATACATCAAAATTTCTCGAAAAGGGAAAAAAACAAGGTAGCGATATATTCTTCAAAAAGTAAATCTTCGTTAACTTCGATATGGAAATCTTTATAAATTTTCAAAAAAATATTCATATTTGGCTAGTTTTGTAAAGCCATTACAGTAAGAGATTTAAACTTATTATCATGATTTAATTTAAATATATTTTTAACATATATCTACTATAGTATATAAAAAATAACTACTATTTTTCAAAAATACATCTGCTTCTGCCACTTTCTTATAGAGAATAGAAAAAGCGCTATGGATCCATAAAATTGTTTTTCCTTTTTTGGTTTCAATGAGCTTCTTAATGATTGCATAATATTAAATAATTCTGTTGATATTGTTTTTTTCAAATTCTAAGTTAGTTATTGTATTGTGCATCGATATTAAGTAATTGCCGATAGTAAGTAATAAACCTATAAAAAAAGCATGTAGATTACAAAAGCAAAACTAATTTTATAAAGATCTTTATCATAGCAAAACTTTCACTGGCAAAAAATTAATCCCTTGAAAAAGAACTGGAAAAAGTCCTTAAATAACAAATTTTAAGACGTTGAAACTTCAGTAACCTCATCTTCAAAAAAAATTTCCAGTAGTGGATGGAGGAGTCATTTTTGTGATTGAAAATAAGATATAACGTGAGTAAAATATTTCAGTGGCATTCTAAAGTTAGCAGTTCCTAATAAATTGGGCCTTTCTTCTTCGCAAAAAATGAAAAATTCGTTCACTTCTTTTGTGCTAGTACTAAATTCATTATAACACCGAATAATTAAAGATTCAACATCATACTTAAGTGCTACTTGTCCGTGCTTCCCCGCATTATGACATACAGAAACAATATTTTGATTTAATTTTTTGAATTCAATAATAACACTTTGTTTTTTGCCGAAGTTTACGGAAGCGTTATCTGCGCAATAGGTTGTAATGTTTAAAATATTTAAGTCAGCTTCTGTCGAAACATTTATGAACAATAACTTCCGATTTTTCTGAAATCGCCCAATAAAATTTCAACAATTTGTACATACACCAGCGTCCTTTTTAAGATATGTTATAACAAGGGGAAGTGTTTTATTTAACATTACCTTTATTTGACGCATCAGTTGGTATGCAGAATGGCTGAGTCAAATCTAAATTGGCTAAGTCATTTAATGTTCGGATTCTGAGCCAAGAACGTTTGTAACAAGTTTTGTTGCTTTGTTGCTATCGCAAGAATAATGTTCGAAAATTTTTTAATTATCTTATATTAATCGTTTATTTTTTTCTCACACAGTTAGTTGATAAATAACTACGAGCATATTTCATAAAGTGAAAACCGAAAAGCACATTCCGATTGAGCGTTCAAATTTAAGTCTAAATTGTTTTTGAAAAAAATATATTAATTTTTTTTTCCTGTGAATCTTTAGTCAAACTTTTCTTGTGTTTTTCCGTTTTCAGCTGTTTAATTATATCGTTTTCTCCGCCGTGATTTTTTTGTAAACCCCAATCAATCACATCACTTAAATCACTACTGTTAGAAAAATTTATATTATTAACGTCAAGAAAACAGTTATAAGCTAATAGAGAGAAAGTGGAAAAAATCCTGTATGTATTTTTTACTTGCCAAAAAGCGGGAGATTTGTAAAAAGTAGAAAGTTAAAAGTCGAGAGTCTAAAGCCTAATTCTGGTCATGATGTAGAGATTGACGAACAAATATTAGAAGCTTTTACCGTGGATCCCATGGTAAGCGTCAGAAAATTAACTGGAGACTTTAGACTAGGCCTTTTTAGAGGAAAGCTGTGGGCGACTATGCACAAAGATGGAAAGTATCCTTTTCATGGTCAAGCGTGTAGATTGCTCCAAGAAGAATCCAGCTTTGCCGCTTTTTATTCGACATGGACATTGAAGACCCGTTGTTTTTAAAAAGTATTCTGTGGACAGAGAAATGAAAAAATTTTCAAGACAGAGGATTGGAAAATTCCACAACGTCCACGAATGGGCTCCTAAGGACGCACTGGAAAAAAAATCAATTCAAAGCAGGTTTTCTGCACCAAATTTTCTACCAGAGAATTTAGATGAAGCTTACTATTTAAAGTTTCTGCAAAATGATATCAAAAGCTGGACTCGTGGATTAAGAAAGGCAAGTAATCTTCCAAGAAGACGGGTGTCCAGTAACCAATTTCCTCCTTGTCCAATCGCTTTCTCCAGAGGTTGTATCGGCAACCTTTCCTTAGCACCCTCGATTGCCTGATTTAATTCCGTTGGATTTTTTTGTCCCAGGCCGGACAAAGGACCTTGTATACACAACAGGAAACGCGGGAATAGTTGGTTGATAGAATCAATTAAACATTTATGAAAATGAAAGAAGGGATGACGATAAGGGTTACCACACGTGCCTGTACAAAGCCTGTATTAGATGTGGCGGATCACATTTTTAGCAAGAAAAATAAAGGGCTTACAAACATGTGTTTTATTAACATTAAAACTTGAAGATATCCCAAATACACTAATTTTGAGAATTGACCAGACATCGGCATGAAGAAAAAATCAAGATAAAGAACAGTTACTTGGCGAATTATTAAAAAAAGATTTATTCAAACATCAAAAGTATTTTAACTCTACAATAATTTTTCATGTTTCAATGTCTGTATTTTTACTCTCGGATAACACAGATGCTTGGAATTATTGGTATTTGATTAATAAATTATTATACAAGACATAATAAACTGAACTAAATTTTGAAACAATTATTAATTGTAACTTGCGCTGTATTAACAATTAATTGTGAAATTTAGGTATTTATTGAAAAAATCCCAAAAGCTGCAATTAAAAATTTAAAAGCGGATTTCCACTTATACAGTGTGTTTCAGCCAAATAGAATAAATTAGCTAATAAATAGACGGGAGCGTGTCGGAAAAAACGCTCGAACACGTCGATTGGTTTTTATAGTTGTGCATTTTTTTTCTTAAAAACTTTTTATACAGGGTGTATCAGATAACGGTGGTCAATACCAACTTGCTTAGTTTAAACATAACACCCTTTATGTTAATTAATTTTTAGATTCCTCAGATCATTTTAGACATATTTTGTATACAATGACTGTTTCGGAAATATTAAGTAAAATTCAAAAAATAACATTTAGAAAAGAAAATTATTTATTTTTCAAGATTCTCTATAACTCACTTAATACTTCTTGGCAATTTAGGTCTTGGTAATGATAAAGCAAGCAAAAACTATTTCAGCATTCCTTTTTATTGATATGAGAATAAAAAAAACTAAAAATTGTTGTTTAAAATGTTTACTTTGGTTTAAAATGCCAGACTTAATGTTACTCATGTTGCATGACAGAAGTAGTCGTCAGCGCTATAGTCGTTTCAATTTCATTAACTAGAAGCCAGAAAAATGGTCATTTAACAGAAATGCACAAAATAACAATTCTACAGATGATTCGCTATGGAGATAATACACGGACGCAAATGGAAGTAGCTCGCTTATTTCACGAAAAATTTCCAAATTTGCCGCCTTTAACCCAAGTGACAATTAGTAAAATAGAAAAGCAATTCTGCGAGCTGGGCCATGTTAGGCAGGTAAAAAAAGCAGCTGTCAATGCAATAAGTGAGGATACCAAATTGGCTGTTATGCTTGAGTTTGAGGAACACCCACATACATCTATTCAGAAAGCAGCCCCAGTACTCGATATTAGCTATTCATCAGTTATTAGAATATTAAAAGAAAACAAAATGCATCCCTATAAAATTATACCCACATAGGAGCCCACGGAAGACGATTTTCACAGGAGAATGTATTTTTGTGAACAAATGATGGCAATGTTAGACAGCAATGTGAGAACATGTTATGTTTTCTGATGAGTACACCTTTACTCTTCACGGTCATGCCAATCGTCAAAATTGCCGCTATTGGTCCAAGGAAAATCCTCGCTGGACGAGAGAAGATAATACTCAATAGCTTAAAAAGGTTAACGTGTAGGCAGGAATTATTGAAGATCAGATCATAGGTCCCTTTTTTATTCAGGAAAATTTGAATGGCGATAATTATTTAGAATTGCTTCAAAATAATGTAGTGCCAACGTTGGTCAACTTGTATTCTGATCCAGGAAACCCACAAGTTCCAGCGAATATGAAATGGGTTCAACAAGCATCACCCCACTACCAAATAAATCTCCGGCAGTACCTCAACCAAATATTTCCAGATCGGCGGATTGGGAGGCGAGGATCGATGTCATGGCCAGCACGGTCTCTCGATCTAACGCCATTAGACTTTTTCTTATGGGGATATATAAAAACTATTGTATACAAAACTAAACCCACTGACTTAGCTTACTTACGAAGACGAATAACCCTGGCAATTAGATCGATCACACCTGAGATGTTGAGTAACGTTTGAAGAAATTTCTATTTACGGGTAGGGTGTTGCCAAGACGTTCGTGGCGAGCATTTTGAACATCTCCTACATTGACATTATTGTTTAGATTTGTATTATGTATAAGTTTTTGAATATGTTGTAACAATTTTCGGCAAATAAATAATTTTCTTTTCTAAATGTTATTTTTTGAATTTTACTTAATATTTCCGAAACAGCCAAAGATAGGTATAAGACATTGTATACAAAATATGTCTAAAATAATCTGAGGAATCTAAAAATTAATTAACATACGGGATGTTTAAACTATGCAAGTTGGTATTGGCCACCGTTATCTGATACTCCCTATATAAAAAGTTTTTATGAAAAAAAAATGCGCAATTATAAAAACCAATCGACGTGTTCGAGCGTTTTTTCCAACACGCTCCCGTCTATTTATTAGCTAATTTATTCCATTTGACTGACACACACTGTATGTTTGGCTTAAAGTGTGTAAAATTAGGTGAGCTATTATCCTTTTAAATCGCAATTTTTCCAGATTACCTATACATATAATAAATATATTTTCTGTTTAAAAGTATTCAGTTATTTTAATAGACTAATAAATTGACTTAAAATAATAATTTTTGCTTTTTAGGAACGTCATCCAATCTTCAGGAAAGCTAATTACGACTTGGGCCTTATAGGTTCAGATAGTTAATTTAAATGCTACTGGCCTGTTAAGTCCCAAGTGTTAAATAGCATTAACTACTAGAATACAGGGAACATTTACCATTCATCTTACATCCGAAGAAATACATCAGAATGATGTCTTACATCAAAACGAAATATGATGACCTCCATTGAAATGATAAGTTGAAGCAAATTTGGGGTTTCTTAGCGGCATTTGCCAGTATAACTAAATTGCAATGCCCTTGGAAATCCCAAAAGTGTTCAATATAGCATCGATGAATAAAATGGGAACATCGCTAATTGCTTTGTTTAAAAAATCAAAGATTACGCATACTTTTTGATTATATTATTAGCATTTTTCATAGAACTTTTCGAAGTAAATTATCTGGCGTTGTTGATCTTTTTAAAATATTAGATAATTTATCATTTAATGCTACAAATCTTAACTAGCCCACATCATTTCATATTTAAAAGGAAAATCGGTCACAAATTATTAAAAACCCTTCTGTTGTTTTTAATATTAAAAATATTTAGTGTCTCTCTATAAATTTATCTATTTATGTATTGACTTTACCGTACACCTTTAAAAGTTGAGTAATGAAAATTAATCCTTTTATTAACAAAAGAGCTAAATTAAAAAAAAAATTGGTGAGTAGTTCTGATAATAAAACTTAGGTTCAATTTTAATATTATTATAAATAAATATTTTAAACCTTTCTTGTCCGATACATTGTGTCATACCAAAGGTTGCAGGAATAAATAAAATGCTGTTTTAAAAAATAAATCAATTGTTTTACTTGAACTAAACAAAAAGTTTAATCCCAAGTGTCACATTCCGCAAATGTTTTCGAATTGGAATCCGATTCTTCCTCGCATTCGGCCTGTTCTTCTTCGTTGATTCGGTCTATGGATCGTTTAGAATGGGATGAATTACTAAAATTGGAAATAATCATTAAATAGTATGACAAAAGATTATTTAAGAGTCAAATTTAACTAACGTTTAAGCTAAAAAGTCAATAAAAATTAAATTCAAGTTTAATTTTGCTTTTCTAAGCATTTATTTGTACACACAGAAATCGATTTTAAGTAGGATAAACAGTTCCTATTTTAAACCTCGACAAAATATCACAATTTATATTAGTCCCGAAGCAAGTATCGGTTTTACCTATCTAAACTATTTGTTTTTCGCCTTTTCAATGATGGCAAATCACTGGACTTCCTTCGTTTTATTGGGCTGGGTAATATTGGGGGTTTTCCGGCTAATAGGGCCTGACGTCGAGCGTAGGGTATAATGGTGTAAACACTGCTTTGACTTAAGGTCTTAAAAGCAACACCCGCCTGTTCTCTCTTGTAGAGTCCCACATATGCTGAATTGTCTGTAAGCCAGGAAATATGTACTGAGCCTAAAACAGAAATGGAAAAAAACTTTTTTAACAACAGATCTAAGTCGGAAAATAAATATGAGATTACCAAGGGCACAAAAGCATAAAAAATGTAATAAGAATATCATATCAAGCTAGAATTTTTCAAACTTACCAAAAGGACTAAATAATTGTACAATATTACTTGTGGTCCACTCTTTCGGAAATGTTAAATAAAAGACATGCTCTCTCGAAGGATTAACTAAAATAGAAAAAAATTATGTAAATAAAATTCTGATTAAAAAAGCAAGAACTTTCTATTGAGAAATTATCCAGTGGAATGGCATTTTTAGTATCCATATAACAAATATTTTTTCTTTTCAAATGTTGAGTTTTACTTACGATCTTCGCCTGCCAAGTGTAAATATTGACCGTCGGTGAGCATCATAAGAAATATTCTAAAAAGAAAAAACACTTTTATGAACAAAATTAATATATTTATAAATAAGGAATATACAGTAAGGTGTCCATTTATGACACATTTTAACTGCTTATAAGTCGAAAACGAAAAATGACAACAATGTGCGGTTTTCACAGAACTTCATCAATATTTTTAAAGTTTTTTTTGACAGTGTTGCCAAGTTTCAAAATTTACCTGAAATAGGAGGAAAAAAATTGATGATTTTCAAAGGCCGATTTCTCAAAAATTTTAAATGTAACACCCTGTACTTTTTAATTTCACATGAAAGCCTGTTAAATCCCCTTTCCGAAAATGTATAAATTGTCTTAAATTCATTATTTTTTTTACAGAGCCAATTTTAGTAAATGACACCTTTTTGAAAATTTTCCTAGAATACATATTCGGTGATTGATGAACATTTTCTGGTAATTGCCTATCTATCGCTTTAGCATGATCATAATTAAATAATTTGCGCTATTGCCATGTCTATAAAAAGTATTTATTCTCTGTATTAAATTACAACTATTTACAACAATTTTAACAGCAAACAATTGAAGAAATTAATTTTAATTTATAAGTAATAAATTAGCTGCTGAATATGACCCCCATTTTGCTCGGAACACAAATGTAGACGGAGAAATAAGTTGCCGAAGGCGTTTTGTAGCATTCGCGGTGTAATTTGGTTGAAAACATTTACTATGTTAAAGGGTAACTAAAATAGTTTCGGTCCAGAAAAAACCAGTTATCCTACATGTTTCGGACATATAAGATGTCCATCATCAGGAATATACAAAGAGGGTTTTCATCACAACACATAAAAAGCCACAGTGCTTCTGGCAAGGTCAAAGGTTAAAATTACTAACAATAAAAACTAAAAACTACTTTCCCAAATGCTGGAAAGAAGCCTTTGTGTTGCCATTGCCGAAAGTGCATAATCCAACAGATTTTAGTCAATTTAGGTCTATCAGTATTTTACCAACGCTTTCAAAAATTCTCGAACGCATTCTAGACTCTCAAATTCGTAGTTTTCTTAATAATAATGATATTTAACCACCTAAGCAATCTGGATGTAGAACAAATTATAGTTGTACTTCGGCTATGGCGGACGTTATTGATGACGTAATTCGGGCTAGGGATGATGGTAAGATTTCTGCTCTGGTGTTGTTGGATTATACTAAAGCTTTTGATTTCGTTGGCCACTCAATTTTAAAGTCTTTGTTTCATTATATTGGTTTTTCTGATGCTGCTATTAATTTAATTGCCTCTTATTTAAACAATCGGATTCAACGTGTTAAAATAGATAACGAAATATCTGATCCCTTGGAAGTTGAAAGTGGTGTGCCTCAGGGTAGTATTTTAGGACCCTTGTTTTTTATCATTTACACGTGTAGATTTTATCTTCAATTAAAGCATTATGCCCATCATTTTTACGCAGACGACACGCAGTTATATTATTCATTTTTACCAGGAGATTTTAAAATGGTTGAGTTTAAAATTAATCAGGATTTACAAGCTATTTGTGATGTTTCTTCAAAGCATTTATTAAAATTAAATCATTCGAAGTCATCTATAATATTCATAGGTAATCGAACTAATGTAAATAATATTTTAAATGGTATAAACATTCAATTGGGGGACGAAAGAATTCCAGTTGTTGACAAATGTAAGAGTTTGGGCCTTATAGTAGATATTACTATTCGTTTTAAACATCACGTGTCTAATATTCTTAAAAAGACATATCTTGCTTTGAAATTAATTTATTTGCATAGACACCATTTAAGTAAAGATATTAAGAAGCTTTTATGTGATTCATTGGTCCTTTCACAATGTAATTACTGTGATGTAGTGTATGGCTGGTGTCTTGATTATGAGGATAGGGGTAGACTGCAAAAGCTCCAAAACTCTTGCATTCGACTAATATTTGGCATTCGCAGGAGAAACCGCATTTCCCATAAACTTCACGAACTTGGATGGCTTAATATGCATAATCGAAGAATTGCTCATTCTTTAACATTTTTTTATAAAATTTTAATATATCGTAGCCCGCCCTATCTCTATCAAAAAATAACTTTTAGAAATGATGTACACCATTTAAATTTAAGAAGAAATACTATTCTCATTCCGCGACATAAAACACAGTTATTTAAACGATCATTTTCTTACAATTTTGCTTATCAAATTAATTCTTTAAATTGGGATCCGGACCAATTATCAATTTCTTGTAATACTTTTCGTAATAAGATGATTGTACATCTAATGAATCAGCAGGGTATATAATTTAGGTTCTTCTTTTTTAACTTTTTGAATGGTTGTTTTTTTGAGTAAATTATTACAATTTTTGGTATTGGGATCATTTTATTTATTTATTTATTGTCTGCAATAATTTTTCTATTGTTTGTTATTTAACAAAAAATTTAGTCTGTTTTTTGGGTATTTGCAATGTGTATTATTTTGCTTGATGTTAAACTGTCAAATTTAGAATTTAGAACTCTTATATGTAGGTTTATTAGGTATATGATTAAAGAAAAAGCTGTATTTAATCAGTTATTAGTTAAGCGTTACTGTTAATGAGCGTTACTGAAATTACCACTTTTTTTTAATGAAGTGTGGGGCCACAATGTTAAAGACCAGAATCTGCCATTGCAGAATTCTGAATTTTTAGGCCTTTTATTTGCGTAAATTTATTACTAGATTTTGTAAACTTGTATTTTTTTTGTTTCTTCTATGCAAATAAAAAATATTCATTATTATTATTATTATTATAAATAAAAAGGGCATATTAAGATGCACGAGAAAGTGACTAAACAGGGTCTACACAAACATTAAAATTACATAATTACCACACTAGGATAATTGTTATGTCGACCAATTTTTACTATGTTGTTGCGCAGCTCATCCAAATTTCTTAGGGTCGGATTGTAGCAACGGTCTTTTACATATCCCCATATACAGAAATCTGGTATGGTTAAATCGGGAGATTAAGGCGCCCACTCGATTGGATCTGCTCGCCCTATCCATCTGTTTCCTAAAGTAATATCTAAGGAATCACTTGCGACCCTGGAGAAGTGTGGTGGTGCACCGTCTTGCTGAAAGTAGACCGTGTCTAAAATTCCACCCTGCTGAAGTTGAGGATAAAAAAATGTTTCCAACATATCGGTGTAATTGTTTCCATTCACTGTTGCTTCTTCAAAAAAAAAATGGCCCATAAATTTTAGATTTCGATACTGCACACCAAAGGTTCAGCTTAGGAGAATCTCTTTCAAATTCGTTATACACTCGAGGATTTTCATCTCCCCAAATTCGGCAGTTATGCTTATTTACTCGACCACTGATGTGAAATGTTGCCTCATCAGACATTATTAAATTGGTATCCGGCTCATTATTAAAAAGATCTAGTAGTGTTTCGCACATTAAATATCTTTTTTCAAGGGCGTGATTTTCTATTTTTTTAAAAGTTTGAATTTTGTAGGGTTTAAACTTGATTATTTTTAGAATTTTATGTACTTTACTTTTTGACATATTTGTCGTTTGAGCTTTCTTCCTAATAGATCTTTGGTTATTGTTTAAGGACAACACTTCTTTTACCAGCAAAATATCATCCAACAGATTATCTTGGGCATTTAGGTTTGTTGTATAGAAGAAAATTGAAGTATAGAATTGCGTGAAGGTGGAGCCCTTTCAAAAATCAGCCTAAATCTTCTTCTCGTCTGCGTAACTGATTTGCATTCACTGAATAATAACACGCAACGTGCCTTTTCCCGGGTGGTAAACATATTTAAATCTTTCGAAATCTTTAAAAAATGCAAAAATACATATAGAAATCAAATTATTGGGACTGCCCAACGCATGACGTTAAAAAGATTTGACAGTTAAGTAGTTGAAGCCCACAAAATAAATTGTGCAACTCACAGCCTCCTTGACAAGCTACAATTGTTGTTGTTGTCACTTTATACCGATTGTATGTTATTTAATAGGTATTTATTGTAGGCAAATTTTTAAAAAGGTGTCATTTACTAAAAGTGGCTCTGTAAAAAAAATTATGAATTTAAGACAATTTATACATTTTCGGAAAGGGGATTTAACAGGCTTTCATGTGAAATTAAAAAGTACAGGGTGTTACACTTAAAATTTTTGAGAAATCGGCCTTTAAAAATCATCAATTTTTTTCCTCCTATTTCAGGTAAATTTTGAAACACTGTCAAAAAAAACTTTAAAAATATTGATGAAGTTCTGTGAAAACCGCACATTGTTGTCATTTTCCGTTCTCGACTTATAAGCAGTTAAAATGTGTCAGGTTATAGATGGAAACCCTGTATTACGCATACTAGTTATTGCATACTAATATAGAAAAAAATATATTTGCCATAAAATAATAACCAGGGTTTTCTATAATGGAATAGATTCTATTTAGTATATGAGGTTTAATCTTTAAAAAAATGTCTTGAAATTTAGCAGTTATTCTATATTTTGTAGCAAGGGGAAATAAAATTAAAGTATGTGGAACAAGTAAATATGTACTTTGCTTGTCACGCGAAAAAGTAAAATTTAATGTATTTGGTATTAACAAATTTTAAAGATAATATATGTGACTTACAGGATAACTCGTCAACTGGACCTAGCGGTATGAATGAAGTGTAATCAATCAAGTGCTTATAAATATTCTTTCATCTAAAATAATGAAATTTTCAGGATAAAGGAAAGAAGTGAGTGAGAATTTGAATCACTATAGGATTATTCTCACAGCAGTAAGAAACAAGTTTTCGACAAATAAACATGCGCAATAGAGTAGGGGAGAGTGGGGCAAGTGAATCATACGAGGGCAAGTGCTTTTCTAGAAATATGTCGAGCAACCGGCATCATAGCACGACAATGATCAGTGTAGTGTACATGTCTATTAGCGCGTATTGTGTCCTTAAGCATTTAGCTGAAAATTACTAAAATTAAGGTAAATATTTAAATTTTGCGTGTTGTTTTATAATATTTTAAGCGAAATCAATAAGGATTTTCCCCAATTTAAAGGCATTTTCTTAATATTGTATGAAGTGCATACCATAACCTTATATTTGTTTAATACCGCGTTATGCTTAGAATGTTGCCACATTTATCTGCCTTTTCAAGATTTAAATTTTTATGTTTTAGGAACGATTGGGGTAGGTGAGTCAGACATGACTCACTTACCCCACTGTAGTATAAAAAGTTCTTATAAATATATTTTATATATTGCAGAGGAAAAATGGTGCGTAACTACGTGCGCAAAACCCAAAAAGGATCATCCTCAGAAGATGCCATCGTGGTGCCTTAGAAGCGATTCAAAATAAAGAAATTAAAAAAGCTAGTGTGGTTTTTAGTATTCCGAGAACCACCTTACAATCCCGATTAAAGCGTTGACAGTTCACTCCACTTGTAATCAACGGCAGGTTCAAACCCGTATTCACTGAAAAAATGGAAAAGGAATTATGTGAACACATAATTTTGTTAGAACAACTGTTTTATGCACTTTCGACCACAGATCTTCGAAGGATTGCATTTCAATTTGCTGAAGCCGAAATAGCAAACTTGCAGGAAAAGACTGGGTGAGCTCATTTTTAAATCGTCAGAAAATCCTCTCCATTTGAAGACCTGAAGTAACCAGCATTGCAAGAGTAACAGGATTTTCCAAATGTAGGGTTTATGATTTTTTTCAAAACTTAAAAAAGACCTTGGACAAGTTTAATTTTCTGCCGCATCGGATTTTTAACTGTGATGAGACGGGGATTACCTGCGTTCAAAAAGCATGAAAAATTTTAGCAGAAAAGGGAAGAAAGCAAGTCGGACGATTAACTTCTTTAGAGAGAGGAAAAAACACAAGCTTTATTAGCTTGTGTCAGCTCTACAGGTACGTTTATTCCACCATTTATGGTCTTCCCTCGTGTTCGAATGAATCCTGGTTTTTTGAGCGGTTCATTTCCTGGAGCAGTAGGATTTCCTGCTCCATCAGGCTGGATAGATGCTGACCTATTTCTCAAATTTTTAAATTATTTTATAGGCTGCACTAAAACAACAACAGATTGTCCAAGTCTACTGATACTAGATAGACATTCAAGTCTATAAGTCCATTAATATAGTAAACCTGGCTAGAAAATCAGGAGCTTTTATTATAACCTTACCTCCTCACACATCAAATAAGTTGCAACCGCTGGACGTAAGTGTCTTTGGACCATTTAAAACCTATCTGGCAGGAGAAATGGATCACTGGATTACAAATCATCCAGGCTCTAGGATCACAGAATATGATATGGCTCCTATTATTAAAAATGCGCTTATTAAGGCCTTTACGCCAATAAATATTATTCAGGGTTTTGAAAAAACAGGAATCTACCCATATAATCCAGATGTGTTTCAAGACAGTGTATTTGCGCCAGCCGAGAACATTCTTCAAAAGGAATGTAGGACAGAAAACATTAATCCCGTCGAGGGTCCCGTAATAAGTGATGAAGTCTTGTTGAGAAAAGATGATATACTTCTAAAGAATAAGTAACAATTTTGAGCAAGAGCAACCATCATGTAGTTATGTTTCAGTTTCAACTTTAGGCCCAGTTCCAAAACCCTTTCAAAAGAAAGAAAATGCCAAATCCAAATCTAGGCGCATAGAAGGATCTAAAATAATAACCAGTTATCCTTCGATCAATTGGAAGAAAAATTAAAACCAGTGAAAGCTAAGTAAGTAAAAAAGAAACTAGACGACGAAGCAGGGACAAGTACTAGTAATGGAAAAAAATTAAAAGAAGGAATTTCTAAGCAAAAGAAGCAAAGTGCCACGTCAAGAGCAGAAGAGAAACAACACAACATAAAAACAATGCCGGACGAAGAGAAAAACACATTATGCATTTACTGTCATGAGACCTACGAAGACACTTGTTATGAAGAATGGATAATGTGCATGCAATGTGCTTGGTTACATGAGGATTGTTCCGATAATGAGCCAGGTACTAATAATTATGTTTGTGACAATTGTCGTTGATTAATTAGCATTCGGACTCACTTGCCCCATGTGGGTGACTCACTTACCCCTATAACTTGGGGCAAAAGATTCATTTTTCTTTTTTTGTTTTAAGTTTGATATTTTTCCAAAGAGTTAATGTTTAGTTTATTTTTAAGGCTATGTTAGTTTGAAACCAATTAAACTCGTGTTACAAACGATGAAAGTTTTCTTATTTCTAAAACTTAGTAAGTTATACGCCGCAGAGCCTTAATGTAATGTAGAGGTAGAACACCCTGTATATTTAATATAATTATAGTTTTTCGTGCACGAGTATACCGATTAAAAAAACTATATATTACATTATTATAACCAGTGATGAAATTGCATAGCTAAGCATTGACCAATATACACTGACACCAATTTTGTAACAAAGGTAACACAGATTAAAATCAGACTATGTAGAAACGAGATGTTTCTTTTGATAACCCTTTACCACCAAGTTGTCAAATCCTTACACTAAGGTGTCTCACTTGCCCCATCCTCCCCTACGTAGAATGCATTCGCACAGAAACCGATCAGTTTCAAATCAAAAGTTTGATGTTCTTAAACAAATTTCTGATCGGCATCTGATAATCAGACTTGTTTTCGGATTTATTTCAAGCAAAGTGTCAGACAATTCGTGTAGCCAGTCAACGCCGATCTTCGGAATATGAACATAACCTCTAAATTGTTGTTTGTGTTTTGTCGTTTTATATAGTCCCTGATATTCTTTTTGAAAAATTGTATTTTAAATTGTTGGATTAGTCTAAAAATACACATTAAGGAAATTAGTGATTTTGAATCGTTGAAGGAATCTGAAGTATCAGAATTTTGTTGATTCTGAGTTATGTTGATTCCGACACAGACTTTTAAAGAAGATTTACTTGAAGAACGGATAAGACCCAAAAATCAAAACTATTTTGATGAAACTGTCTCCCAATTTAATAGAATAAAATTTGTCAACCATTTTAGAGTAAACCCTGAAGTATCAAACAATTATACAATTTTAAACTCTATTAATAATTCCCATTCCAATATTAATATTTCCCATTTCCCACTGGCATAAAAAAGTGAGGTTATTTTTCTTGTTCCTCTTTTTTTAATTTGGACTCCACTCGACCCGTACTTGATGTTCGCTCAGACGGTTTCAAATCGATCAGAAGTTATAATATTTTACGCATGCGCATCAAGAATGGTTTGGACACAGTCTCAAACTTGTAAGAAATTTACAGTGAGAACAAACTTTATGTTGAATGAGGCCCAAGCCAACTTTTATTTTTCTTAAATGCGCCATATTGAATGTTTGTAAATTCTCCTAGAGAAATGCTCTTTAACCATGTATAACATATTTATAATCGGCCAGGATAGTTGTGCGGAGTAATTCTGTTAACAGTCTTAACAACACCGTGTCTCAGCTCCTCTTGGGTTTCGTATTATATCAGGATATCTCGGAGGCCATCTTACTGGTCGGAGCTTACCCATCTACTTGTTGGAAAATTCACTATTTAAAAACTGTGTGATATGTTCTTTATGTGGCAAAACATGGTTTTGTTGGAAATACAAGGTTTGCAGCTACTGGAAGTAGACACAACTTTAGTTAGTAAGAGATTCAAATATCTCTCGTAATTTCTTGTAAGTTCTCATTAAAAAAACAGGACCAATCACGTGGGTACTCACAACACCTAACCAGACGTTAAATCTAAATATAACTTGACGAACTATTATAGGTGGATTTTCATCTGACCAATACAAATATGTTGACAATTAAATAGTCCAAAGTTAGTAAATTGGCTCTCATCTGACCAAAGGACTTATCTCGTTATTTTTTTGAATAAGCCATTAACAAAATGACATTCATTTAGTGACATCGCCATTCTGAAGTCCCTGGCAGAACCGTTTGTTGAAAATAAAGCCCAAAGTATTCAGATCTATAGTTACGCCACTGTTGTTTCTGATTATAGAAGCATCGGCATATTTGTCTTCTTTATATTTTTACTACTGAAATAAAGTCAGTCTGTGCAGATAATTCAAGAAGCGCGTTTTATTTCAATAACTTTCAATACTATTCGCAGTTGACCGAGCAACACCTTTTGTAATTTCAATTTGCGTAAAGACGTACGAGGTCTCTGAACCATCACACTTTGCATTACCAAATTATCTTTATTTTCATCTGGATTTTTTTTTCTTCAACTTATCAAAACTCCTGTAAGCCACAAGGTTCTCCTTCAGACATCTAAACATATCTAGCCAAAGGAGGGAAAAAAGTAAACTCGAGGTCTCATAAATCAGCGTCTATTAAAGGTTACGCGTTTCGCCGCATTAGGACATCATCAGACCTATCGAAATACAAAAACCACACACTAACTCACTCTAACATAAATAAAAAATATAAAATAAAATTAGTTTACACCATCGTGTATCGTTATTGACTGATGGTGTGTTTAGTGCGGTTAAATTTGATAATGTTATTGAAACGTCGTGAAAATATGGATATACAATTCGAGTAAGTATAATTTATTTTTTATGTGTAATAGTGGAGATATTTTGTTACACTGTGATGCTCAGAATACTATGGCTTATCGTTGGCCAAATTTGGAATAAAATCCATTGATAAGTTAGTGAGTTACAAGGGCGTAAACTTGTATGTTACCATATGGCAACACTAGGCGTTTGCACTAAGTGATTTCAAATAATTACAGATATGGCTTTTCACTTGCGGAAGCGCTTGATATGGTGTATAACGATGATCTTGACGGCGATATTTACATTGAGCCACCAGAACCCAATGTAGACATAGATGAGGACTCAGCTGACGAGGACGATGGCGGGTCAACTTTTTATCGTAATTTGTTATTTTATCATTTTTTTTTTCGTAGGCTAGTTGACAATTTGACAGCTCGACAGTTGCGAGCCCCGGCCGAAATAGGATTATACAATAACGAGAGATTGGGTACCCAATATGAGGTTGAATGTGATGCAAATATAGCAGATCAGGAAACAAATACTGTGCCTACTCCGGTTCTTGTGCAGGAATACACAACTTGGCTAAAAGATAGGCGAAACCAGTCTAAATCATTTATACCTCAGTGGGAAAAAGGAGCAGACTATGCAGTTGTACCGCCAAAATATTTCCCGCCACCAGATTATTCCAGATTTGAGCAAATGTCCGTAATTCAAATTTTCGAAGAGTTTATAGATGATGAATTTATAAAACATTTGGTGGCGGAAACTCGCAGTATGCATTATTTTTTTAAACTAATATTACACCAGATGAAATTCGTTGCTTCATAGCAATATTATTTGTAAGCGGCTATAATAATTTGCCATCTAAAAGGCAATATTGAAGCAGTGGCGAAGATCTTAAAAATTTAGCTGTGTCTCAAGCAATGCGCCGTGATCGATTTTTACAGATCACTCGGTTTCTTCATTGCTCTGATAATACAAAACTAGACAAAAATGATAAGTTCTACAAGATTCGGCCTGTCATAGAAATGTTAAAAAAAACTGTTTGAAAAATTTCGTTCCGGAACAAAATTTGGCTTATGATGAGAGTATGGTTCGATATTTCGGGCGACATAGCTGCAAGCAATTTATTCGTGGAAAACCCATTAGATTTGGGTATAAAATTTGGAGCCTAAATACTACAGGCGGCTATTTGGTAAATTTTGGTGTTTATCAAGGTAAAAGTCCCAAATCTAATGCGGACTACGATTTATTGTTTGGCAAAGCTACAAGCCCTTTGGTAGTAATGTTAGATGAATTGCCGCCAGAGATAAAAAGATATCTCAAAAAGGAATATGATAAATATCTTAATATTCAGATTAACATTCCTGAAACTAATTTAATTAATATTTTATTTGAATAACTATTCCCTCCCTTTCCGGTTAATTGATTTTAATAAAAAACCCCGTTGTTTTCTTAATGTAAACTGGTGGAGACATCTGTTCAACTGTTTTAAAAAATATTTTAAAGTTACTGTGGGTACCGCTATCTAGTACCCATTCGGTTATATGATATATATAGATTTCTTTGTAACATTCTTTCTTAATATTATATATAAATTAATAATACTTACCAATGGACCTGTAAGATGGCCCCCACGATCTCCAGATCTTTCAATTTTGGAGTTTTTTATGGGGGTATCTACAAAATGAAGTGTATTAAACACGTTATGATGGAATTGCCGAACTTCGAGAGGCAATTAATTTAGCCTTTCAAAATCTGCGAAGGAGACCAATGTTTCTATTTAATGCCATTGAAAGAATCACAAAAATGTGCCAATTTTGCATTCGAGAGAATGGTCATCATTTTGAACATTACCTTTAATTTTTTTTTCTTTTTGTTAAATACAGTTGAGTTTTTTGTTTTGTTGCTTTATGCTACAAACCAAGCTTATGTTGTAAAAATTGGAGCTATACTGTTGTAGTGTATTTTTTTTAATAATATGCTTTTGTCTCAATAGGTATATTTTGATTGCATCCAATGTATTTGCAATGAATCCAATTCTTTGTTAGTGATTTGTGTAAGTCTTATCTTTGTTATTGTTATTCATGGCCTACTAATAAATGTATGTCCTTAATTTTAGAAAATTGTCATTTATTTGTATGTTTCTTAAAAAAAAGTGCATACCATTATATATTTTTGAAAAGGTAAAAAGAAGACAAATTTATTAGTGCATATATATACAGGGTGTTCCATTAAAAAAAACATAAGTTTGGCTTATAACTCAAAAACAGTAAATATTAAAAAAAAATAATCTACGCCACTGCATTCTACGGAAAAAAATCTATAAAACTGTTTTTTTACATATTCGATAAGTTAAAGAATAACCGAAATACAAGGGGGGGTCCCAAAATGTCGAATTTTCACAAATGGCCTATATCTTAAAAACTAGGCTTTGGAATTTTTGTTAACGGCATCGTTATTTTCACGGAAAAGTAGCACACTGTCGCAAAAACCGCATCACGCTAACGTTAAAAATAATGGAGATACCCCGCAAAAGTACCCAAAATGGCACACCCTGTACACCCAATTTGGGACACACTGTATAAAAAACCTAGCCACACTGGAACAATCATACACAATGAGTCATTCCATCCTTTTTCACATAAAGTAGCAGCTTTAAATAGTTATGTAAATAGAGCACTACAGATTCCTCAAACAACTGAAAGCAGGGATAGAGAGTTGAATATTATCAAACAAATTGCCCAAACTCATAATTTTTCTCCCAATTTAGTAGACAAAATAAAAAATAAGTTTCTATTACGTAATGCGCTCCAAAATGTCTACATAACACATCAAACAACATTAAGTAATCAGCCAGTAAATAAGTTCATTTCACTTTTCATACAATGGAGCAGTTTCTTATAAAATCCAACGAGTTCTAACTTATTTAAATCGAGCAATTCACTAGTGACTAGGTAACCTATTGATTAATAATAAAGACAAAACGGATGCATTATCTTGTAAAGGAATTTATAAGCTTTATTGTGAGTGTGGTTATTTTTATGTAGGTAGAACGAAGCGTAGTTTTAAAGCTCGGTTTAGCGAACATGACCGATGCATTAGGCAAAATAATCCTGAGTCATTAGTTGCTAAGCATATTATGGAGACCGGTCACCCATCGAATCTACTAAATAATTACAAGATCTTACATAGAGTTCATGACAACATAAATCTAAATAATCTTGAATTACTTCAAATAAAAAGATCTCTCTAATTAAACTAATTTAATTAATATTTTATTTGAATAAGTCTTCCCTCCCTTTCCGTTTAAATGATTTTAATTAAAAACCCCGTTGTTTTATTAATGTAAACTGGTGGAGACATCTGTTCAACTGTTTTAAAAAATCTTTTAAAGTTACTGTGGGTACCGCTATCTAGTACCCATTCGGTTATGTGATATAATATATAGATTTCTTTGTAACGTTCTTTCTTAATTATGACAACTAGATATAGATGACTCTGTTGGTCAGATTAGTTTGAATGGCGGTTATCATAGTTTTTAGATCGTTTTGTGTATTGTGTTGTAACGGTGCTTTTTGAGCTTGAAATTGATCGAATTTTTATTAATACATATTAGACAAAACAAAATAAACTTTGAAACTCCGATACTAATTGCAACTTGCGCTCTATTACCGTTTAAGTGTGAAATTTTGGTATTTCTTGAGAAAAATGCAAAAATTGCCATAAAAAATTTCGACCTACACATATTTAGCTTAAAATGTTTGAAATTAAGTCAGCTATCACCCCCTTAAAGGATTGCATCTAGCTTCCGGACACCCATTGTATATCCATTGCTATTCCGAGTTTAAAGAAGTATATGACAAATTATTAAAAGAATTAAAGCCAGTTGACTTTGCAAGTTTTTCCCCATTTGGTCCACCCTGTACCATTAACAGTTACCAATATCACCATGTATATTATTTTAAAGTGTTAATCTTGTATAGTGAAAAATTTGTTGGTATAGCTGTCTAATCTGCTGAGAAGAAATTGAATGAGAGCCTTGGAGAAGGGCTTTCAGGTAAATTCAATTTACATGGACTTCTCCAAGGGTTTTGACATAAAAACTGCTTTATGGCCAACCTACAGGAATCAAAGACAGTACTCTAGATGCCTGATAAAGGGCCTATTGTAAATGCCCATCTACACACTTAAACTAATAGACAATTCAACTACTTACTTATTCATGTAAGGTTTCAGTAACCTTATTCCTGTTGAACTAAATATATCATTGTTAGATAAACTATGTTGAGTACCTAAAAATAAAATGTCAAAATATTAGAATAAAAAAATTAAGTTCCCAAGTACTTACCTAAATATTTCCATAGTGCAGAGAAGATGAGACCGGTTATAAACGAGTCATATCCAGCTTCATGATCCCTGGTGTCATTTAAATGGTAGCTCTGCCCATCTTGTTCACATTCTAAAGTTTAAAAAATTTGATTACAAAATATTAAGCAAATTAACCAGAAATAATTAATTCACCAAATTTTGGCAACTCAAAAGGTTGCTTTTGTACAGTTTCCAGCAATTGTCCTAGAATTGTTGAAGTAACCTTATCTTTAAATGGTTCTGAACTTGAAATGTACTTTGTATCTAAAACACTAATAAGAGGAGTTACGACAAACAAAAAGTAAAAAAAAAGAATTAAAAAATTATATTCTATTTGTAAATAAAGTGATAACTAAACCTACTTCGTAAATAAGGAATTAGCACATTCCTTGAATTCCAAATAGTCATTTGGTAATGGGGTCAAAAATTTATCAATTGTATGCAAAAAGTCTAATAGCATATTATGTCCAACAACAAGCTTTCCCTAAAAAAAACATTATGAAACAACTGATATAAGTTAACATTTGTAACATACAGATTTCACTATTATTCTGACTACTTTACTAAAACCCACATAATTTTCTAATTGCTCAACTAAACTTTCATATTTTTTCTGTTCCAATTCTATTTTATCATGTTCACTTTTTTGCTTGGTGGCAAACATTCTTCTCTCCTTATCTACTTCTCGAGTTTCTAACTGGATTTTGTCGGCAAATCTTTGAGAATTTGTTTGATATATCAGTTTTCTCAAGAATGCATTGCACTTGGGAAGTTGAAACTCTGAATCATCATTCTCTAGGAAAGTATTAAGTTGTGTTCTGGAATAATCAACAAATCATTAATAATTGCTCAATATTAAATGGAAAATAAATTTTATAAATGAACCGATGTAAGCAGAAAAGGCACAAGTCAATATTTTGACAAATTGCCATTATACCTAAAATGTGTTCTCCTATGGTAGACGCAACGGATTTTGCATAAGGGGCACAAGTCCGCATCCCCGATGTCTTAGAAATGTCGGGTGATAATGCTAGCGTTATGCATAAAAGGCACACGCAGGGGCGCCTTTAGAGGGGGGCAAGGGGGGCCCCCACCAATAATTGGCCGAGTTGGTTTACCTCTGGTAAAAAACGTATATTTTTTAAATAACATATTCGAATATTTTTTTATTTCCACCGGATTAAGTAAACACAATAAAATGTATAATTGCATATACATATACCTAATCATTAATTTCATAGTAGGTACTATTACGAATTTTCATGTTACCTTCCATTAGATACATTTAAACAAATATACTAGGCAACCAGCAATACAGGGTAGGAGTTTCATTAACGACCTGTAAAAGCAACTCACATTGTTATGATGATTACTCGGGGAATCCCCCGTTCCAAACCTTGAATTACATATTAATGAAACAAAGCAGGCAAGCAGCTTATTTTCTTACAGTGTTTTAAAGACAATTTTTGGCTATTTGTATTTGTTTAATTTCTGTATTTGTATTTGGCCTTTTTGTTATACCTACAGTTGGTTTTTATTGAAATTAGCTTTAAATATTAACCCTCTATTGCATTTTGTTCCCAAACGGGAACAATATCATTTTTCAATAATTTCTATTAAATAAAACTTACAAAATATTGTTTTTATGCATGGAGTGACTTCTCGGGAACATTATTATTTAAAACTTTGTCATTCTCCCACTAGATGGTAGGCCAAGACAAAATATTCCATATTTTGGTTTCTACTGTTCTGACGAGACGTAACGTGTTTTTGTGCGAGTTTTAGTGGTAAATAATTATATTTTTAGGTAAGTAATAATTACTATTTTTTTAAAATATCATTTTGTAGTATATAAATTAGTATAAGGTACATTTATTTCAAATACTTCTTGAAAATAAAGTAATAAAAAACATATTTATATTTTTGTTCCCATCCGGGAACATTATGCGTAGAAATTACTTCGGTACTAGATATTTTTGTTTTTTTTTGACAAGTATATTTTTTAGCTAAATTATTGTTTTTTTTTCAGAATGGATCCAGATGACTTTACGCCAATAAGTACCAAAAATTTTTATGGAAAAAAACTTCAACCCGTTTTTCACGTGAGGAATATTCCTGATGAAAGCGAAGATTCGGAACTTTCTGAAGACGAAATTCGGGAGAGCCCTAAGCCAGAAAATGAAGATTTATACACTACTAGCAGCGATGAAGAACCAGATGACAACATACCATTGTCCGTCTTACGACAACGTCTAAATTATATAGATATATTTCAAATAAAATGGACAGAGACACGCAGCCAAACAGATGAACTAAACACACAATTTCTTGGAAGTGAACAGTTGCCTGATTCAATTTTGCAACTGAATACTCCGTATACATTGTTTTCTTTTTTTCTTTCCGAAGAATTTTTTGAAGAAACTGCTCGCCAAAGTTGCCTGTACAGTGTACAAAAAAATCCAAATGTACCTTTCACAACAGGAGTTGAGGAACTACAACGATTTGTTGGAATTATTTATTGGTCATCTCTCGTTCGACAACCCACAACAAGAAGACATTGGTCCCCAAACACTCGATTTCCGCAAATTGCAGATGTAATGACCGTAAACCGCTTCGAAAGGCTAAAAAAAAATATCCACTTTGCAGATAATTTGACAAGTGATAAAAGTATTGATAAAATTATGCCAGTTCTGGATGAAATAAAAATTGCCTGTAAAAAATTGCCTCTGGAAGAAAATTTGTCGTGCGACGAACAAATAATACCGTTCAAAGGAAGGATTAGTCTAAAAACCTATAACCCGAAGAAACCTCATAAATGGGGCTACAAAATGTGGGTACTTTCTGGAGTTTCAGGAATTTCATATAACTTTGAGCTTTATGGAGATAAGGATGCAACGCAGATCATACAAGGAGAGCCAAATTTAGGAGCAGCAAGTAACGTTATTGTTCGATTATGCAGAGATGTTCCTCCAAACATAAATCATAAAATTTATTATGATAACTATTTTTGTTCACTACCTCTTATAGCTTACTTAGCGGATAAAAGTATTCAAAGTGTCGGCACTATTAGACAGAACCGCCTTAAAAATTTCAATCCCAAAACCGAAAAACAAATGAAAACAAACGGAAGAGGGACAATAGAAGAAAAGTCAGTAACTTTGGGAAAATCTGAAATAAGAGTAGTTCAGTGGTATGACAATAAAATTGTTACCTTGGCTTCGTCCTATTGCGGTACGGAACCTGTTAGAAAAGTAAAAAGATTTTTCAAAACCGAGAATACTAAAAAGGAAATTGATTGTCCCGATATTGTTCGAGTTTATAATAAACACATGGGGGGAGTGGATCTCCAGGATTCGTTACTTGGCCTTTACCCTATAAAAATGAAGAGTCGCAAATGGTACCATAGAATATTTTATCATATGCTTGACGTGGTTGCCGTAAATGCCTGGATATTAGATAAAAAAATTAAAAAACAACTTGGACAAGAAAGCAATATTATACCACTTTTGACTTTCAAAACTGAACTTGCTATGCAGTTGTGCAATAGAGGCTTTCCAAATAGTCATAAAAGGGGACCACCAAGTAATGAAATTCTACCTATACCAAAAAGAAGATGCCAAGAAGCTGGACCATCCAGGACAATTCAATTAGATAGTGTTGGCCATTGGCCAAACTGCACAGTGGAAAGGGAGAGATGTAAATTTCCACAATGTAACGGCAAATCAAGAGTTAAATGTTTAAAATGTAAGGTTCATCTTTGTTGTAATTCAAAACAAAACTGTTTCGTTAAATTCCATACTTCCTAAAATATTATACTTACATAAGAATTAAAATAATTTTTACTTAAAAAAATGTTTTTAATACGTATACGTCGAAAAATAAGATATACAGCATAAAAATATATTTTTTCCAGAAAAAAAATTTTTTTTTGGAAAATTCATGCAGTAGAGGGTTAATTGAACAATGGACAAAAAAATACGCCCCGGTCGGGTACAGGTGAAATGTGTGAGATGTGGAGCAACTTTTAACAGGGACTATAAAAAGACCCATGAACAAAAAATTCACAATGGGGATACAGTGCAAATTAAAAATGTCGGAGCGCTGGACAATCCTTTTGTGATTGCAGCAAAAAAAACAAAAACTTGCTTAAGAGAGAAAGACTTGGAGAAAGATGTTCGTTTGGAATCGCTCAAAGAAGGTAAAAAAATTAGGTATTGATGTATTGTTTTTATATTTAATTATCTTCTTGACTAAAGGAATTTTAAAATTAAAAATGTTGGCTTATTTAATAATTTTTAGGTTGTTCAGTTAAAGAACCTAATTCGACAACTATTGACGAATGCAACAAATCAAATGCCAAGTCCATAGAGAACTTTAACTCCAATTTAGGTAAATTTATTTATGTTTCGCCCTTCCATACCTATAGTGTGATCCGTTTGTTTACGAAACGCGAACCACCCTTATAAAAAGTTATTTTTTGTCTGATTTGGATCCGATTTTTTTTTTATTTTAAAGCTAGAAAAAATGCACCTTCTCACTGAAATTGACTTGTCCTTTAAAAGCCAATGTACAAATTATTTTTAGGAAAATCCCTAAGTAATATGATTTCATCAAAATATTGCTCATAAAAGACTATCATGGCATCCTTGGCATTTAATGAACTAAATTTAATTTTAGTGAGAAGGTGCATTTTTTCTACCTTTAAAATTTAAAAAAAAATCCGATCCAAATTGGACAAAAAATAACTTTTTATAAGGGTATTTCGTAAACAAATGGGTCACACGATTGTATATTAATTAGAGTTTTTTTTTAAAAATATGGTTATTGATGAAGACGCTGACGTTTGTAATAATGATCTACAAGAGGCAAGTACTTCTTATGAAATACAACACTCAAAAAACCCTAGATAAATAGTATTGATTATCTAATTTAAAAAAAAGTCAAATTTTTGAAAAGATTATTGGCAATAATTCTTAAACGGGTTAATTAAAACTAGTAATAGGTATTTGATTAGTTGCAGATTTTAGTGTTCTTTAATTAACCTTAATACATTTTTTACCTAAAATAATTAGGGGAGCCAATATTTGACCCCCTTAAATATTAGTAATATTACATGGGTTTTCCTATGTCCCGCATGGCGATACAACATCCTGTAAATTTACATATATAATTTTTTTGTAGAGGTTCAAGCTGATATGCCAGAAACCAAAGTCACACTTGAAGAAGATGATATTTCAACTGTCAAACTTTCATCATTGTGGCTAGAATGCGTGGGGAAGCTAGCCTTCTTGGTAGAAAATCTTAACGAAGCAGCAAAAATTTTAGATAAAACCAAAAATAAGGAAATTGTTGAAGAATACTTTTCCGTCATAGAAATAAGTGAAGCGGCTGATCAAATACTGGAGGGCACCAAAAACTTAAGAAATCACTGCCAAACATATTTCCAAAATTTTAAAGAATCCAATTCTAGCCTAAAAATTGACGATAAAATAAAAGAAATGTACGTTTAGAGCATGATCCTGGACTACGGCAATCAGTAAAATCTGCGGAAGAAATAAATTACCTTATTCAGCTAGGACCACACCAACCGCATTTACATTTTTTCCCTAGTGATGGCCCACAACAGATTTAATCCACATTGGTATAGTGATTTTAAATATCTTGAGTATAGTATTGCAAACGATTCGGCTTATTGCTTTATTTGTTCCTTTTTCCCCAATGGTCCTGGACGGGATAACTCAGAATCTGCATGGGTAAAAGGTGGCGTTCGAAACTGGAGAAAAATGAAAAGCGCTGGAGCAAATAAAGCCGGTAAACTTCAGCAGCACTTTAATTCGATAGCTCACAAGTCGGCTTTATTGGATTATTGTACTTTTTTAAAAACATATCAGCATGTTAATATTTTGCTTGATCGTAAAGAAAGGAATCTCATTATCGAGGAACAAGGATACTTGCAGGACTATGGCAAAGCAAGGGATAGCTTTCCGCGGACATGATAATGAAAGTGGAAACTTTGTACAAATCATTAAACTTATATCTCGCCATAATCCAGTACTTAAAAAGTGGTTAGATGAGTCGAAATTCCGGCCATATCATACAAGCTACTTAAGTGCAACATCGCAAAATGAATTTATAGGGCTGTTAGGAAAGGAAATTCAAAAACAAATTGTACAGGATGTTAATAATGCCCCATTTTTTACTGTTATGGCAGATCACACTCCAGACTCATCTAATAAAGATATATTATCTGTAGTCATAAGGTACGTTGACAATAATGGTAGCCCTCAAGAGCGTTTGCTGTCGATTCTAGAAGCAAAAGATAAAAGTGGTGAAGGTACGGCAAACGATATTTTCAGGTGCTTGACAAATTGTAGTATAGATGTATCAAAATTATCTTTTCAATCCTATGATTTTGCGTCTTCGATGTCAGGTAAATAATAAATAAATCTGATTTAATTGGCTACAATATACCGTATATTCCTTGTCAAGCCCATCGTACCAATACCGCCCTTGAACACTGTGTTGAAGCTAGTTCCATTATCGCTGAAACTTTTAAGAATCGTATGTTTTTTTCTCTTCTAGTACCAAGCGATTCCAGCGTCTTAAAGAAGGGCTAGATCAAATTGAAAACTTACTACTACTAAAAAATTTGTCCAAAACCCGTTGGACACTAGAGCGGAAAGCATCAAAGCTATAATTATCTCATTTAAGTCGATTATTAACGTGCTGCAAATTATTAGTATTGACATAACTTTGGATGCTAAAAGTAGGGCAACTGCAATAGGCTTATATAGGCGATTACTCTCTTTTGATTTTATTCTTACTTTACATTTCTTAAAAATAATATTTTACAAAATGAAAATTGTAACGGTAACTTTAGAAAAAGATGACTTAAATATTTTGGATGTAGTGGAAACAGTTTCCTCAACTACAGCTGTGCTTAGAAAAATACGAAATGATGATATGGAAATCGACAACCTTATTGAAAGTTCAAAAGTGTTTGCTGAAAAATTAGGTGTATCGCCGTTAGAAGATTTCAATCGTCACCATCGACGACGATTAAAACAAAAAAAAATTGATGATAATAGGGACACCGAATGCGTTTTTACTTTAAACAGTTTTTTTAGAAAAGAATTTAATTTAGTCTTGGATACCTTAATCAACTTTCTTCAAAATAATTTGGCAACCGTTCTGAAAAATATTGAAGGGTTTTCTAAATTGTTTTCTTTTCCACTTTCAACAAATAATATTAAAATGTGTAATGTATTGCTAGTTCTTAATCTATTTCCTCCACAACACAGGCCCGATGAATTTGCCTTGTTATCCGAGTTGGAAGTGTTGCATGACCTATGCATTAAAAACGAGGTAGACACTATGCAAAAAGTAATGGAAATAGCTGAAAAATATAAACCTGCTTTGAAAGTTGCATACCGTTTATGTCAACTAATATTAACAGCTGGATATTCAGTGGCCACTAATGAACGAAAATTTAGTCTCTTAAAACACATTAAAAGTGTTGGTCGTTCAACTATGGCTTACGAGCGTCTTGACTACTTAATGAGTTTGTCTAGTAAGAAAGACATTTATGACCTAATTAATATTAAAGATCTTGCTGTGCAATGGAGCAAATTAAAAAACAGAAAAATTAAAATAAATTAAATCAGAAATAGATAATTTTAGTTTTATTTACATGTAGGGTACCTACTTTTTAATTAACTTAGTTATTATACCTTAGTTATAATACCTCGATTATCATTAAATAATTATTTATTATACATCACATATGTATAATTTTTATTTGAGCATTAAAAATTTCCCAATAGAAATAAAGTATCCGCATTAAAAAAAAATGTTTTTTTTATTTAGTTGGGTTTTTTAACTTAACTGCCTCCCCCCCAATCACAAGTGCTTAGAGACGCCCCGCACACGTCAGTGACATGTGCCGTTTATGCCGTGTTAGTGCGTCAAATGGTGGGGTCAACATGTGTTTGTCGTGCGTTTTACGTCATCAGCAAAAATTCGACTTCAGTTAATCTGTTGGTTGCTTCGGTGACAGTTGCACGTGGTTTTAGTTACATTTGACATGAATGACAATTCTGAATTAACACCTAATAAAAGATGAAAAGCAGAGCCTTCTAAGTATGCTCGCAACATACAGAAAAAGACAAGATTGGAAAGAAAGTCTTATAAAAACAGTAAAGGAAGAGACGTTTGTGAGAAAAAAATTAATAACGAAGTCCTTTGCAGGTAGGTTCTTTTATAGTATTTTTGGCACTTGGGTTATTTTATTATTTAGTTGTAGAATAAAATGCTCTGAAAAGTTCTCTGATGCAGATAGATTGGCGATTTTTCAACGATTTTATACTTTAAGCTCTAAAAACGAACAAGATATTTTTCTACAGGGTCTTGTGGATATGATGGAAGTAAAGCAGCGGCGTCCTCGACCAGGTGACAAAAATAAACCCAAATTAAAAAGTTTCAAGTACTACTCATTTAAAGGAAGTTCCAAAGTAGAGATTTGTGTTAAAGCATTTTTAAATTTATATGCTATCACGTACAAACGTATCAGGAGAATTAACACCTTATCTTCACGAGGCAAGCCATCGAATGACTTACGCGGAAAAATGACAAGTGCTAATACTTTATCAGAAGAAATTCGGAATTGTGTAAAGGAACACATACAATCATTTCCTACAAAAATCAGCCACTATTCAGGACGTGAAAAATATTATTTGAATAGCCAGCTAAATTTGACAAAAATGCATCAGCTTTACCTAGAGAAGTATCCAAACCAAAAGGTAAGCTTTTCATTTTATAGATGATTTTTCCGTGAAAATTTTAATCTCTCTTTCGGAAGACCACAAGTTGATGTTTGTTCGACTTGTGAATTACTAAATAACAAAATAAAAGACCAAAATTTGACAAAAACGACACAGCCAAGCGTACTGCCGTCGCAGAATTGATAATTCACAAACGAAGGGCTAAAAAATTTTATTCAAAAATAACCAAAGATATTGAAGAAAAGGAAAATAAAGACCAAGTTCTGTTATTGGCCTTCGATTTTATGCAAAATGTCCAGTTACCCACAACGCCTGTGGGTGAGGTATTTTACTACCAGCAGCTTACTGCGTCCGTATTTTGTATTCACAATCTTAAGACAAATAAATGCAGGATGTACGTTTACCACGAGGGACAGGCAAAGAAAACATCTGACGAAATTTGTACGTTTGTTCTCGAATATCTTAATGAATTCAAGAAAAATCAATCGGAGCTTCATCTTTACAGTGATAATTGCTGGGGCCAAAACAAGAATCATACTATGGTCAGGATGCTTTTGGCTCTCACAGATTCTGGTAAGTTTAGCATGATTTGGCACTTTTTTCCCAGTTAGGGGGCATTCATTTCTCCTGTGTGACAGGGACTTCGCGTTGGTGAAGAAAAATTTACGGAAACATGATAGAATATGCACCATTCACGAGATCTCCACGATTATTATTACTAGTACAAAAAATAATACAAAATTTTTAGTCAAAGAGGTTGCAACAAGTGACGTATTAGATTTCAAAAACTGGTGGGGAAAATTTTATAAAAAAACCTGTGTCTCTGAAGAAACAAAAGATTTTCCTCGTAATGAAAAGGTCAACTTTCAAATAAGCACCTTTTCATGTTTTAAATACACAACCCAACACAAAGGCACTGTTCAAGCCTATCCTTTTACTGACGGTTTGGTGTCACATACATTTAATTTATCACAACCTGGAATAACCTGCTCAACGAGCCTTGCGCATCCCTTAGGAAAAGTTCCTATTAAGGCCAACAAAATGGAGCATATAAGGAAATGCACTGCTTTTGTTGCAGAAGAACACAAACCATATTTTGATGCTATTCTTCAGTGGCCTACAATCAACAATCAATGAGTGATCTGAAGATTAGTTTTTCCAAAACATTGTACTCTTCTATTGAAATTAGCTGTTTGACTTGTGCTTTACATAACTAAAGCTGTATTAAAAAAAATAAATATTTTTCAAATTTACTAAATAGCATTATTTGCAAAAAGGGCACATGTCAATTCTTTCAAAGTCTTCTGGGGGAGCTACAATCAATTTTTTAATTTAAAATATAAGGAGACAAATCGTGCTATTCAAACTAAAAATCAATTATAACAATAAATGTTAATAATTTTACTTAATGAAAAAACAGTTTTTATGTGTTTTTTTGACATGTGCCCTTTCTGCTTACATCGATTCAAATGTTCTTACACAATATCCTCGATAAAAGCTTCATGTTCATCAGGTACTGGAATAATATTATCACAATTGCCACTCTGCTGAGATCTTATGAAGTCCACACTCTTCTTCTGCTGTTCCTCAAGAATACTGCGGTAAGTTTCTTCCTCGTTTTCATTTAAGTAAGAAATGCCCATTTTGAAGAGTTTATTAAAGTCAAAATTATGATTTATCAGAAAATCTATGCTAGATGTTTGGCACAGGAACCTTTGATCTGGTAAATTTTTGTTAAGAGGTCTACGAAAAATGTAAAAATTAAAGCTTTTATGTCTGAAGGCATCTTTGGCTTCATCAAATCTAAAAAATAAATGACGGTTAAAGAGGCATGTCATAACTTAAGAAATATGAATTCTACCTAAAAACAGTGATTCCATACTGAATGGTCAAGAACTCTTTGCAGTCTTTAAGAACTTTTGAATAATACTGTTCTGGGGTGTCAAATGAGTTTACTTGATTCAAAGCAGTTTTTAACCCTGTAAGCTCACAGTCTATACTTAAAAAAGTACAGTTTTCTATCGCCTTCGTGATTTCTGGTAGTAATGTTGTAAAATCTACAAAATTCAAAAGTTAGAAATACAAAACCACGACAATTTCTTAATTTAATTTCTTTAAATAACGAATTTAATTTAATAAAAAAAACTAACATAACTAATAGGAAGATTATTAATTATACTAACCTAAATAAGGACCTGGAAAGAGAAATATCCCAGGAGAAACTTAAATGTAGACTCTTTTTTGCTGAGCACCAAACAACAAACTTATAAAAAAATTAAATTGATTGAAAAACCATTCTACCCTATATGCTTTTTTAATAATAATATCCTGGTGCTAATTAAATTTTAAGTTTGATTGCAAATAAGCCCCCAAGTCTTGTCATTAACTCTTTTTACTAATTATTATTATTATTTATTTATTTACGGAATCCATTTACAAAGGTGTAACATAGCATACCCATACAAACATATATATTCAGATACAAAACCATCTATAAATCAAGGAAAGGTGTAGATGAGTTAATTAATTAAAGCCCCTATGAAATAATATTCTTTAACTGCCCCTTAAAAGATGTAATCCTAGAGTCAAAAAAGCTTATCTGTCCTGACAGACCATTAGCACTTCGAGCCATTCGTGTAATTGGCTCATTAATACAATAATTGGTACGGTGGAATGGGACTGAAAATATTTCTGATTGTCTATTCAATCTCGAAGGCACCCTAAGTTTAAAAAGAGACAATAACTCGGGACAATCTATAGTAGCATTTAAAACCTTATGCATAAAACATAAGTCGAGTAATGTTCTTCGTGACTCTAATGTGGGTAAATTCAGGTTATCCCTGACCCACTGATAGTAATACTCCTGTCTCCTGTAACCACATCTAAAAGCAGCCACCCTTAAAAATTTATTTTGAGTTTTTTCAATCTGCTCAATGTAGCAGTTATATGATGGGGACCACACAATTGAGCCATACTCCAAGATGGGCCTAACTAGAGAGCAATAAAGTAATCTAAAAGTAAACAAACACAAATCAGTTGTAGACCGTTGGATAAAACCCAGCATTTTTATTGCCCTACCAGTCACCTGATTGATGTGACTTTTAAAAGACAACCTGGGGTCAATAAATATTCCTAAGTCAGAAACCTCTGTTTTGACACCAATTATTGGCTACATTATTTATTTTATAAAGAAAAGCAATAGGGTTTCTTTGCTTAGAAAAAGTAATCTTATGGCACTTATTGATATTAAGGGCCATTCTATTCAAGTGGCACCAATCAAAGAGCAAATTAAGGTCTTTTTGCAGAAGCACAGCATCGGAAAGGGATGTGATAGGCCTAAATAGCTTCACATCATCAGCAAACATTAGCACACGACAATTTTCAAGTTTCCAAACTAAATCAATCAAAAAGAGGCAAAACAAAACAGGGCCTTAGTGAGAGCCCTGTGGCACCCCAGATGGCACCAAAATTTCAGACGAACATGTACCTCCAAGATTAACAATCTGGGTTCTACCTCTCATGAATCCCGAGATCCACTGAAGAAGAGGCCCCACAATATCTAAAGCCCTAAGCTTCTGCAAGAGTACCCCATGGTTAACCCTATCAAAAGCCTTGAAAAAATATATTGAGTCAACCTGAAGTCCCTTCTCCAAGCTGCGGTAGAGGTAGTTGACATACAGCACCAAATTAGCATCAGTAGATCTGCCTTTTATAAATCCAAATTGCTCAGGATTAAATAAAGATTTGAAACTCCAGGCAATCCTATGACTCACCAGGCAGTCAAGCAGCTTTGGCAACTCAGATTGGTTACACACAGCTCGATAATTGCAAATTTCATTTCTACTACCAGATTTAAAAATGGGTTTTAGAAAACTTCTCTTCCAGAGAGTGGGATAAGAACCAGTACCTAGAGATTTGTTGAAAATGAACAGTATTGGTTTTGTAAGAACACAAACACATTTCATTAGGAAGAATGCCGGAATCCCATCTGGTCCAGCACAGAGCTTATTCTTAGAGGAAGTAATAACCTCATAAACATCCTGCGTTGACAGAGTTAAATTGCTCAGACAAATTGATTTATCAAAATCAAAAGATGGTATGTCATTCACTTGCTCATCCGAAAAGACCGATGAAAAGTATTCTGCAAACATATCTGCAGTATCCGAGATATTCATACTAATCCTGTTATTGTATGTCATTCTGGAGGGAAGGCTAAAACCAGTTCTTTTATTTCGAATATATGACCAGAAGTACCTCGGATTGCTAGCGAGATTCATTTCCACCTTATTAATATATTGTTGATAGCACAACTCTCTTAAGTACTCACATTGATGTCTCAAAAATAACCTTATTATATTAGATTATATGACTATAATTTAAATTATTTTATTATTTAATTTATAGTCATATAATATAGGGCTATTTTTTTGGGTAAAGCTGATTAAATGACAATTGCTGATATTAAGACACATTTTATTGTCCACAAACCATTGGTTCATAATTCCTTCTGTAAATCTTTAAAATCATTAAGAGAACTAATGTGAATGAATATTTTAAAATCGTCAGTAAAAACTAGGCTTTGGGAAAAGTGAACATACTCTCAGGTAGATTATTAATGAAAATTGCAAACAGTAAAGGGCCAAGATTACTACCCTCAGGCACTCCCGATGTAGACACAAATGTATTTGAAAATGATTTTCCTACTTTTACCTTTTGATTTCAATTTTGAAGAGAAGACTGCATAAAGCCACATGCCAATTCAGAAAAGCTAATTGCACAAAATTTATCAATTAATAACTCATGATCAACCCTGTCAAATGCCTTCGCACAGTCAGTCATAACAACATCTAGTTGAGCCTTCTGATTCTATTTTGCACAAAAGATTGGCACACAGCACAGAAGAACACCTCACTCCACAAAGGGTTCTACTTTTTTACAGAACAAATACTGTATTAAAGAGATAATGGGCTCGTGATTACCAGAAACAAATTAACAGCTAAAATGTGACTCCACAAGGGCATCATAAACATTTTTGCCATGTATCAAATCAAATCAAATGGTTTATTGTGTCACTACAAAAAAAAAATGTTTACACTTGTCAAAATATATAAATCGAAAAATCTTACAGCTAAATATAAAACATTAATAGTAGATACTACACTCACATAAACAATTAAAATATGGAACAATACACTAAAATATAAACACTAAAATTAAGACTAAAAAAACACATTTACATTAAAATCATCAAAATACAAATATATGTAATACATTTTTAAACGCTAATAGAGAGTGCATTGAGATGCTATGGCGGACGATTAAAACTGGAAATCAAGAAATTCTTGTACACTATAAAAAGGATTTTTCAATAGGAACTTTTTGATGTGGCATTTGAATTCTTTTAAATTTTTTCCCTTACAGAACTAGGCAGCTTGTTAAGCAACTTAACACCAATAAAGACAGGCCTTCTCTGACACTTTCCCCAACGGCAAAACATAGGAACACAGCGAGCCTTGTTTCTGGTGTCGTGTGTATATATGTCCTGATGAGTAACTATATTGCCGTTTTTCTTGATGTAAAGGAGGTTTTCTAATATATATAGACAAGGGAGTGTCAATATTCCTAACAGAGGGAAAGAATTTCGGCAGTCCTCTCTATAGCCCATACTACACAGAATCCGAATGGCCCTTCTCTGAAGACCAAAAACCCTCTGTGCGTGATAGGATCATCCCCATACAAGCACACCATAAGCCATAACGGTGTGGAAAATGCCCAAGTAGGAGGTTTTCAGGGTGGTAGTATCAGTTCAACAAGAGCCCTCTTGCTAAAAATCATTCCTCCACCTGCTCTTTAGCCTCAGACAGTTTTGCGAATGGCTTCTGCCTCAGACTTACCAAATGCAAAGGTAGCGGTATCATCAGCAAAGATTAGAAATCCCCATATTTGCCTTCCAAGGGGAAGATCATTATTAAAGATGAGGAAGAAAACTGGGCCCAGCACAGACGTCTGAGGAACTACCACACTTACCCTGGCTTGTCAGAAAATTTACCATTGACCTTTACCATCTGCCAGCCATCCTGCAAGTAGCTTGATAAAAGATTTATGGTGTTTTCATCAAAATTGTAGTATTTAAAATTTTTTAACAATAAATCATGAGACATACAATCGAATGCCTTGCTAAGATCACAGAATAAGGCAGAGAGATAAAGGCGGTCCTCATATTCGTTCATGATGTTATTTAATAGGTCAAGCACTGCATTTGTGGTGTTTACCTTGTCTAAAACCAAACTGAGTGTCAGAAAACAAGTTATTGCACTTAAAATTCACAATTTGATTGGCTATGACTTTTTCAAAAATTTTAGACACAATTGGAAGCAAGGAAATAGGCCTGTAGTTATTTACAGAGTTTTTGTCTCCCTTTTTAAAGATGGGTGAAACTACAGCTTGTTTAAGGCAAGATGGAAAGGTGTTCTCACATATGCACATGTTAATTAACTTAGATAATGGACAGATAATTTGGTTTTTATTTTTATTGATAATAAGGTATGTACACAGACCATATATATAACAGCTTCTTTTGGGTTTCAAACCATTTCATCAATTTCCCTAACATCATTAAAGCACACTTCCTTGATTTTAAAATCTCCACAACCAAAGCCTGATCTAGAGGGATGAAAAAGGGGGTCAGAATTGCTTGATGAAAAATCTTTTAGAATGTTCTTTGCAATGGTCACAAAGAAAGTATTAAACTGCTCAGAGCTTATGGTACAATTCAGATCTTTAGATTCATTTGTAAGTTAATAAGTTTCATCAACTTTCAGCTCTTATTTATTTATTTATTTATTTATTTATTTATTTATTTATTTATTTATTTATTCATCAACGTATATAACATTTCAAGTACTTATTAATAATTAACAGTAGTCTTAAGTAAAAACTATAATACTAATAAACAATACTGTACTAAACATAATCCAAAGAGTGGGAGTAGGGCACTATCCCAAGATAGTTGCCCTAGCTGACGACTTAAATTTATTTAAAGATGTACTGAAAAAATCAAGATCTTTTGCAAATCTATTCACTGTAGAAGCTATTCTATTTATAGGACTCTAAGTCCTGGAATTCTATTTTCGATTTATCTTCCTTTCACACAAAAATTGTTAAGCTCTTTGATGCTTCCTTCCCAATGATTAAAATCAAACCGAAATCCAAACCTATAAAATCTTGGTTCACGAGGGGTTTGAAAGTATCTTCAAGAAATCTGAGATCTCTTCACACAATAAGAAAGTTCACTGACTCCAGTTTTTCATAACTATTTCAATTCTTACCGAGCCTTGTATCGTCGTCTGATAAAATCTCTAAGCAAACTTACTACTCCAACCGTTTAAGTGGTTCATCTAACATATATAAGGAGAGTTGGAAAATTATTAATGATATTCGTCACAGTTGTGGTAAGCAGTCAAGACAATGCCCTGAAGTCTCTCCCAATGATTTTAACAATTTTTTTCTACTATTGCTCTACAACTTCAGCAAAATTTGAACCCTTCTGTGGATCCTCTTCCCTTGCCAGCCATTCATGTTCCAAATTCCTTCTTCTTTATACCTACAAACCTAAACGAACTCAAGGATATTCTGTATACTGAAAAAAATAAAAATTCAACTGGAGAAGACAACCTTTCAGCTAAGATTTATCTCAACCTTCCCGAAACGGCGCTAAAGGCACTAGTTGACGCAATTAACCTTTCTTGGAGCAAGGGGATATTTCCATCTTGCCTAAAATCAGCTAAAGTTATCCCAATTCACAAGGGTGGAGCTCTTGATAATTCCAACTTTCTTCCCATCTCTCTCTTGTCTACGCTATCAAAGGTAATCGAAAAACTGGTTAAAAATCGAATAATGTCCTTTTTAAAGTCCAAAAACATCCTCACCAGACTTCAATTTGGCTTCTGTGAAAATACCAGTACCCATGATGCCATGTTTAATTTTTTTCATGAGCTTTACTCCCAGATAAATGCTGGCGGAGTTTCGGCGGCAGTTTTTTGTGATTTGTCGAAGGCTTTCGATTGTGTCTGCCACAGGATTCTGCTGCGGAAGCTTTATCATTATAGATTTCAGGGAGTTTCATTTTCTTGGTTTGCTTCCAATCTGCAAGATCGGCAACAATGAGTGCTTGTAGGATCTAAGTAATCTGATTACCATCCTATCATCTTGGGAGTTCCTCAGGGTTCAGTTTTGGGGCCTATACATTTTCTCCTATACATAAATGATCTTACCAATCTTAATGTACAGGTCTTTTAAATCCATAGCTACCAAGTAAGTCAATAATGGTCAGCATCAGAGACTTATTATCAGCCTCAGCTCTGCCTATTCCAAAAGACACCCATCAATGTAGAAGTCCTTAGACGTGAAATTCAGACTTATAACATGAAATTTATGCCTACTTATTTATTATTATATTATTATTCTTATACTACCTATTTGTTATTTAAAATGTAAATTTTATAATATAAATTCACTATTATCCTTGTAGAAGAGTTAAAATATCTAGTTGTAAGTACTCACTTTCCTGTGTAACCTCCATCCTGTAGCATATACTAACACAGTTAGAGCACTGGCACTCACTTATTAGTCAGCAATAAGCAAAAGCTGAATAAACAGTAATCAAAACAAACACAATAACAAAATAACTCCGAACACGTGTGTAGGATTTGACAGCTATTGACATTTATGTACGATTGGAATAGCAATACGCTGGACAAATTTGTCGCGCAACATCTGTTAAGCGACAATTTATGCCACCACATATAATTTTTGTAATAGATAATTAAAAATTTAGTAATTATAATTAAAAAATTTATTTGTGGTTTTATTGTCCCCTTGCGACTGATACTTAATATCGCCTACGAGAATGGCTATTGCAGCTGCAAATATAAACGCTTCTTTAGAACTTGTCGTAACATGTTCAAATTGTCACAGCCGTGACGTTTGTTTGTGATGTCAAAACTGTCAAAAGCAAACAAAATATAAACAAACACTGATTTAATTTTTTTTTTCACTAAAGGTTTAATTTTTAATATTTTTGCAGTTTTCGGCTATTTTCTTCATCAAATAAGTAAAGGCATTAATAAAATAAAGTATAGTATCTAGAGAATAGTAAGTATCAGTTACAGATCATGTCTGATGAATCAGAAAATGATGTTGATTATGAAAACAGTCAAGAAAATGATGTCTACTATACCAAATACAAGTTGCTCTTAGAGGAATGTTCTCAGTTACAAAGATCCAATGAAATCTTAGTTTTTCGTATACAAGAAGTGAACAAAATCACCAAGAGAAGGCATAAAGAGGTCCAATTTTTTAAGTAAGTGTGATTCATTCATTGGCATTTATTGATTTTAGCAAATACTATTAACATTGTGTATCATGTTCCACTTTGTAAGGGCTTCAAATGAATATGTTTCACAGTCTTACTGTTTATCAAATATCTTCATATACTTGAATCCATATATGTTTAGTAATTAGGTTTGTAATTAGACCCTTAATATTATAAAATCTCATTGTCACTGATCCCTCATCATGTTGTCTTTTGTTAGAGCTCAGAAAGGTCATTCTTCACTTCCGTCTATAATGTGCGATGCCAATGATAATTCTTTTCAAGGAACAGAAAATATTGTGCCAGCTTTTGCCAAACTTTTTCAGAATGCCTATAAAGATCCAATCAACCTCGCAGAAACCTATCCTCCTTCTAATTCCTCAGACCTCATTGACATTCTTCCATCAATTACCACTGAGGAAATTATTGCTGCTAGTCGGAGGCTAAAAAACATGTTGACAGCCGATCCAGATGGTGTTCCAAGTTTTGTGGCTAAAGACTGCATGTTCCTTTGTCAGCCTTTATGTCATATTTTTAACCTTATTTTGAAAACTGGCAAATTTCCAGGCATCTGGAAATGTGCTAAAGTAATACCAATTCACAAAAAAAAGACAATATTAAAGATCTAGGGGTTGTATTTGATGATAGGCTCACATTTGTGCCACATATTGAACAGACAGTGACCTCCTCATTGATACTTCTGGGTTTTGTCATTCGAAATAGCCGACTCAATAAAACTATTGTACTTTTTCTTTGTTAGATCAAGACTGGAATACGGTTCCCGTATATCAAATGTGCAGAATTTTTAATTCAGTATCATCAACCTGTGACATATTTGTATGCTCCATAAAGGAACTAGTTTTGTCTCTGACAAACCAATAGTTACCATAATTCCTTTTCTCTTCCTTTTTTCCCTTGTCCCATGAATCCCTTTCTTTGTTCATTCTAATGTTAATCTACATCTCCTTTAATTTTGATACATACATGATGTTACTATAATAATTTAAGTTTTCCTTATTTTTCTTTCTTGTTGTTATTTAATTTATAGTAATTTAATACTTGTTTACACTTTCAAAACATTAATTGTAGATTTTCCTGTAACTGGGCTTTGCCTGTTGGAAATAAACTGCTAAATAAATAAATTCTGATCAATATTATTTCTTTTAACAAATTTCAAATAGGTAGTTCATAAATTTACAATTGTAACAATTTGTAAAACTGTGCAAGGGCATTGTTACCAAGGGTATATAGCATTCACAGTGTGTAATCTTAACCAAAACAAAGAAAAAGAAAATGAATTACATTTTCAGCCTCAGAATTTAAATACATACCATTGAGAGATTTACAAATACACCAGCAACAAATATATATTATCTATTTATTATAAAAAATAATTTGTAATAAGTTTTTCCAATTGAGTCCATGTGTTTAATGACTTCTGTAGGGCCGTAGTGACCAGGGGATGCTCCTCCCCCATTAACTATTATAAGGGGCACAAAATTTGCTGCCCGTTACAGAAGTATTTAAAGATTTTAAAAATGAGATTTAAGCTTAAGAGCATTTTTTTAAATTTTTAACACAATTCTAACTTTATTCAAATTGCTTCTAAGGTAGGCATAAACGCTGAAGACGATTTTAAGAAATATCATAGGCGAAGATTAATACCCAAATGGTTAGATGAAAATAATCAAACTCAAGCAGATTTTGACTTGTACACATTTTATAGAAAAGAATTTAAAAGCGTTATGGATACTTTTATAAACAAAATTAGGGCATCAATTGAACATATTGTTTCCAATTTGTCACCCTTTTTCAAAATCTTTAATTTCCCTTTCACATCAATTGAAGACCACAGGGGAAAAAGGATGAGGGTCCAAAAAACGAAAAATTGAGATAGACACGCCAAATCGCGGAAAAAATCCAGTATTTTACGTCTATTATACCGTACCGAGGAAAACAAATGAGATGACCATATAAGGTGCGTTTTGGTATATGCCATACAGGGGAAAAAAGATGATGGTCCACTCGATTTATACATATTTTTGTCTGCTTCACGTGTTTTTCACGGAATTTTTAAGATGGCTGAGTGTGAATCTTCAAGCGTTACTAAAAAAAGGCCAAAATTAGGTCGCGTTTTTGACTCGTACTAAGATTGCTAACTAAGATTGCAAACACATGAAACTGGTAGCAGTTGTAATTTCAATGTTAAAATGTTTTGAAGTAATTGGTGTTCAAGACCGTTTGGCGATTATTAAAAACTTTAATGAAATAAAATCCTATAATGAGCAGACCTTATACTTGGCAGGTCTCATTTCGCATGAGCCAGTTAAAAGACGGCGCCAAAGAAAAGCTAACGATGAAGATGTAGTTTATCACTCATTCTCCTACAAATATAAGGTAAGTTGTATTATTGTTCTAGCTCATTACTTGTTTTACAGTAGTTAAGCTTTCAAGGTTCGAGTAATGCGAGATAATGGAGCCAAAGAGATTCCTGTTTGCTACAAAACAATGCTGTCGTTACATGGAATATCAGCGAAGCGTATTCAAAACATCCAGCAAAAGCTTGTTAAAGATGGACATGTTGGTGAAGATGGTCTTGGTCGACATTCCAATCGACCAAACAAGTTACACCAAGAAACCACTAATGCTGTCTTTGCTCATATTCGATCATTTAAAGGTAGACAGTCACACTATTAACTTTACGAAAAAAAACCTACCTACCAGGAGGAGTTAAACATTAAGAAAATGTTCCAAATGTTTAATGAATTATATCCGACTAGATCAATTTCATATGAGTCATATCGTTCTATCTTTGTAAACAAATTTAACATTAGTTTCAGTTACCCACGCAGTGACACATGCAGCAGTTGCGATGAATATAAAGCAAAAATTGCAGATCCTTCACAGGCTTCAAACCTTGCTACATTACATGTGACAAATCAACTTCACCTTAAGAAGGCAGAGGCTTTTTATCAAAGAAAATGATCCGAACGCAAAAGAGCTCAACAACACCGCCATATTGAAGCTATTGCTATGGATTATCAAAAAAACTTGCCACTGCCAAACATTAGCACTAATGACGTATACTACAAACGACAGTTATCCTTCTACTTATTTAATATTCACGTTTTAGCCAGTGGTGAGCATTTTTTTATACGTACACAGAAACCGCCGCAAAAAAAGGAGCAGACGAAGTTGCTTCTATGCTGTTTAATTACATACTCAATGAATTGAATCTCGAAGTTCAAGAACTTTCGAACAAGAGATTTTTCGAAGCTGGACTGATCATTTAACAATGTACAATATGTAACAAAATGTCTCTTTGAAACCCGCCCAATCAGAGAACTGCTCATAAAAAAGAAGAGCCCAGAATGATCGATCATCGTGATTCGTACAATGGAGGCTTTATTTCAAGCGTCGTAGTGCCTACAAAAAAAAACTAGGAACTACCAAAAAAGGAAAAGCGAGGGAATAAGCAGCCAAAGGCAAATTAAAAAATGCAGACAATATAGTTGGTATATTAGATCTACCTTCAGGACAATTTGAACTTCCAAATTTCAAATATGAAAACAGGATTCCCATCAATGCTAAGAAATACCAAAACCTGCAGGATTTAAAACGTTTTTGTAGTGTCGAAGCTCAACTTTACTTTGAAAATTTAAATGTAACTGAATAAAAAATTTTTGGACCCATCTTTTTTTTCCTGATTTTGTGTACATAACCATAATAAAAATTTTTTCTAGATGCTTATGTTAAAAAAATAGTAGTTTTAAACTCTTTTAGTAAAAACATATACACAAGCCTACCTTTAAAAAAAAAATCTTCCAAAAAGAGTTAAGCTATAAGAAAATAAAAGGTTTTTAAATTTAAAATCTGTTTTGCACAAAACTTTGGATTTGTGACCTTCATCCTTTTTCGCCTGTAGTCTTCAATTATTGATTAAAGATGTAGAGGCATTAGTTGATATGATTCTTCCAAACTTACCTAAACCGGATGTTGTATGCTCTATATTCTGAATTAGAGGTTTTATTTACTATGTGTTCTCAAGCTTCGCGTCTTTAAGTTGTAATACAAATTTTAACAACAAAATATAAAATGTTAAAACTAGCAACTTATGTCATCCAATTCATTGTCACTGCTGGTTACGGAACTGCTTCAAGTGAAAGATGTTTCAGTCAACTTAAGATTGTTAAAAATTTTCTTAGAACAACCATGGATGACGATAGATTGAATGACTTAATATTATTAAAATGTGAGAAAAAATTAGCAGAAACAATAGATTTTACAGAGCTAATTAGCTCCTGGACAAAACTTAAGGAATGTAGAATTAAAATAAGCTAAATCTATTTACCTTATTTTTAAATTAAGGGTATACAATATTTTTTTCTAATGCTTACTACATACCGATACTTACTTAATGATCCTCCAGTAATAACTCTAAATATATGTACCTATTATTAGTCTTACGTCATAAAGGTATTCTCCTGTTGCCCGAAAAATCTTATTAAAAATTTTATGTACTTACAATAATTAATACACTCAGATTTTAATTTCTGTATTTGTATTACGTATTTTTGGTTTCTGATTTTTACCTTTAAAATATACTAATTTTCATATTGATGAGTTTTATATTAAGCCTTAACTAAGGAAAAGGCTGTCATTAGTATGAGTATAGTTCAACTGCCTGGAATGTTTGCATTAATTATTTTATTTTATTTGTAATTACCGGTAGTCAAACAGCTTAAACACAATCACCTTGAATTGAAAAAAAGGATTTACGACTATATAGTCTCTGTAATTCCTGAATATTTTGTCAAAATCCAGGCAGTTGAGGTAATTCCTAGACATGCGTTCAACTGCTTAAAATTTGTTATTTTATTTTACATTATACATCTTAGTACCCTTTATATATGATGTTATTTTATTTGTAATTCTAGGCAGTCAAACAGCTTAGTCTCAAATGCCCGAATTTGAAAAATAAAAAGGATTTACGATTATAATAGCCCCTATATGTATATGTAGGCATATTAAACATAAAAAATATCGACTTAAAAAAATGTATTAACCTAACATAAAGAGACTTAGCTATGGCCCTGGACTTCTTGTAAACTATTAGGTGCTGTTGCAGCTTAAAATAAGAAACTACACTGAGAAAAAAGTTTTTATATTATTTCACGTTTGTCTAAAAAATTTCGCCCAAGAGAAAAATTAAACCTTTGAAAGCTCACCCCTTCTGGCCAGAATGACATAAGAATTTGTAGTAGTACGTGCAATACAATTGTATCAAACCTGATTATCACTCAAAAATATATATATACTAAAAATAAGAAACCAAATAAATTTTACAATTTGTCAATGTCATATTGACAAAGTTCAGAGTCAAGAATCTTTAATCTTTTACCATTTATTAATAAAAACCTTATCTACTTGTAACTGAATGGGTAAGGTCTAACTATGAAAATGTTTTCTTAAAGTTTCCAGATTAACTATCCAGTAGTCTGATGTAGCCTAGTTATAATTACTAGTATATGCGCTAATATTATTTATGGATAGAATAAAAGAATAGATACATTTTAATATTACTTTTTATAAATTTAATCTATATTAATATAATTTGTTTTATGAGCTCTCAAATTTTTTGTTAAATAATTATTGTATTGAAAAACACTAACTTTGTAACAATACTGTTAAATTTTAAGTTATATATTTAAGTTTGACTTAGTGTGATACAATGTTTTAAGAACTATACTGAAATTTATCCATAAGGACATATTTATTTTTAAAGCCCAGCATTCACCATTTTAGGACTCATTTTATTACTTTTTGTACTTATTCTTATTAAACTAATTGGTCTATAGTTACCCATGGAGTCTCGAGAACCCAATTTAAAAATAGGCGTAATTTTACTGAATTGTAAAAGTCTTGTTAACCTGTCCTATAAGTCAAAGTCAAAATATACTTTATTTGCTAAGTTTACAAATTTGTGCTAAAAGCTTCCTAATCCTAGAATTTATAATACAAGTATTTATTTGTTTAAACAGGATACAGGACAAAAACATAATACAGAATGGATTTTGATTGTACATAGAAGCATATTTTATATAAACAAAGAAAAAACCAAAAAAGAAGAAAAGAAAAGACAAGAACCAACATAAAACAAGAATAATAAAATATAATAAAATAAACAAATATATAATTAATTTTAAATATTAAAATAAGTCGTTAAAATACTCTTCAATGCTGTAGTAAGCTTTTGGTAAGATTCATTTCTTTAGTTCTCTCCTAAACTTTTTAAGGTCTGTAACAGTCCTAATCGAAAAAGGAATATGATTAAATATTTTACGACTAATAAATCCATACTGATTAGGGGACAGCAAATTGTATTTGATCAAAAAAGAGACAATTCTCTTTTTTGCAAGCCACTCAAGAACCTTGGAGAGGGTAGACAAAATTGATATGGGACGGAAGTTAGAGGGTCGGTCCAAGCTTCCACCCTTATGAAGAGGGATAATCATAGCTTCCTTTAAACAGGATGGGAACTCGCCCTGAAGAAATAACTGATTGATTGCCCAAACCAAAGCACCTAAAGCGCTCGCAGGCAGAAGTGACAGTAGACGTGAAGAGATACCATCGGAACCCGAAAACCTATGATTCTTCAAGCACTGAATTGTTTCAAGGACCTCGGTGGCATCTACAGCGTGGAAAAAGAATGATTGGTTGATAGCATTCCGATTAAGATATAACGATGGATCGCCGTCACTAGGAACTGCTTCCGGTAACTTCTTAGCAATATTAGAAAAATAGTCATTGAAATCACCGGGCCCCAAGTCCGATTCAACCAACCGCCGACGAGAAGACTGCCTACATTCGTTAATCATTAACCAACTTTCCTTCTGTCTGTTACCAGACGAATCTAAGCGCTCATTGTAATACAGTTCCTTTCTAACTTTTATCAGATGCCTATAAATTTTCCGATAATCCTGAAAATAAGACCTGATGAATTGATTGTCTATAGATTTGCGAAGTCTTGCTAAGCATCGCAAATTTTGTTCAAATGTTTTTAGTCCCGCGGTGATCCATGGTTTTCGTCTCTTGGATTTAAGTCTAACCAAGGGAAAGCAGATATTTATCACGTAATGTATAATAAAAGAAAAAAATGGTTGTGGAGCAGCCCGAATTGCTTTCCAGTTAACAGACGAAATGGATTGAGAAAATAAATTCAAATTGTTCCCACTAAACACTCTCCCAATGCGGCGGCCAGATTTGTTTTTCAAGTCACCAGAGAATTGGACATACACCCCCTCGTGATCCGATATACCCACTGAGTGCACTGAACAGGTAACACCGTCCAAATTACTGCAGAAATAATCAATAGTGGTCGATGAAGAGGACGAAATACGAGGGTGCATTAACATGCATGGTGAGTGCAAATGATTTGAAGATTCCATCAAGAGAATTTCTTTGCGGTAAGGAAACCTCTGAATAATTAATATTAAAATGTCCAGCCAAGATAACACGCGAGTGAATAGGGAGCTGGGACAGAAGACAATCTAACCTGTCAAGAAACACAAATATACAAACAGGGCGGTATATACAAATAACGTACATATTAAAAAATTTACAAAAACACACCGAACACTCAAAAACCCGTTCAACTGAGGCATCACCATCAACAGTACAGAAAAAGCTTTGAAAATGTCTCCTTATTAGAATAGCAGTCCCTCCATGCATAGAGTTTTGTCTATAATAAACTGACAGTGGTACATACTCATCAATACAAAAACATTCATTAGGTCTAAGCCAATGTTCTGTTAATATAACAATGTCAGGAAAATTAAAATTAGCAAGCAGAAGTTGAAGCTCATCCACCTTATTCCGAAGGGATTGAATATTTAATAAAAATGCACTACAATGCTTTATTTTGATATTGCAGTTGAATGAAAGGGAGCTTCAACCTCTACGGTCTCATCTATAAAAAAGAGTCAGAACCAGTCACACGCTCAGACGCAGTTCATACGCTTTCGACAAAATTAGGTGATCTATTTAGTTTTAGATGCTTAGATTTATGCAGTGGGTTTAGAAAATATTTTTTTATGTGGCCATGTAATATACAAGCCAAATCAGCAAAATGATTAGCATAATTTCATTCAAGTATTCGACTTAGGTCAATGTTGTTTTTATGGAAAGCTTTATATAATAACAGAATACTATTATATATAACACTGCAACTTGGACAACTTGGGGCAGCAAAACAAGGGCTTGTCATAACGACGAGGAAAGTAGTGTTTTTACAGGGAATGATAAAATCGTTAATAATAGATGTAGGAGAATATGTTCCGTTCAACCACAAGATCACCAAATCGTTCTTGGTAAAATTGGAAGCAAAAGCTGAAGCAGTTAGTACCAAATCACGAGTCAAGCAACCAGGTTTTAGAAAATATTGAATGTTGTACACATGTCCCATTTTGTTACGTAAAAGCTTAAGAAACAATCTATTACATTTTCCAGCTACAAACAGAAGCTCTGGACGAAAAGCTTTTTTTTTCTGCTTCTAAAACTCTTATAGAAGTTACCATCCCTTCATTAATAGAAGAATACTCATCAACATCTCTTTGTAGCAAAGAAATTTGATGTTTATATGCAAGACTCTCGTTTTCTATAGCGTGAATGTTGGTAATTAGGTCCTTATTTAAATCCGTTAATTTGTCCATTTTGAGTGAAAGGTCCATTTTTTCCTGTTCCAGAGACTTTACCAACAAATTCAGATCATGTTCCTTAGTCTTAAAATTGTCAATCTCGTAACTAAGTTCATCATTTTTTTTATTGAGAATATCAAGTGTCGATGAAAACTTTCTTTCCGCTTCAAATAGTTCATCCTCAAAAACCAGACTATTTCTACGAATTCTCTCTAGGTGTCTATCCTTTTCCCTAAGTTCCTCCATCATACTCTCACTTTTCTCTTCATAGGCCCTAGTTTGACCTTTTTCTTCATTAAAAGTTGTCTGACATCTTTCCGTACACAAAATTTTATAGCCTCCCAACCTTATAACCTCAGATTGTCGCTCGAGGCAACTAGGGTGATAGATTGAGTTGCAGGCTACGCAACAGTAATTTAAAAAATCCTTATTTTTACAGCACTTAAAGCTACGATTCATCTTATAAAACTAATATTTCTAAGAATTTAAATGTGCTGCTAAAACCTGAATTTCCCTAAATCCTAATTATAATGTGAAAATGTAAACATAAATACTGAAATGTCAACAGAAACAAAAATAATAACAATACATGCCTTAGATAGTCCATAAAGATTTAGTTCAGTCTTTATCTAGTGAATAATGTTAAAAATGCCTAGTGGATCCCAGGTGCGAGAATAACAATGGAAATACCATCAATTGTTAGCAGAACTGGGCAGAGCAGCCGTTTAAAAGTTGAAGTGGAATTTCTTTATTTGAGGCTCCCTGTATTGAGAAGCACTCCTCTCGTTTTCGTAGTCATCTTCAAAAAAAAATTTCCCATATGATGATATAACATTTACTATGAGCGGGCTACTTTAAACCATAAAAATGTGACCAAATAGTGGAGCCTTGGAACATACGTCTAGTATGTGAACGTTTTTGTGCGCAAGCTGAATTATAATCAAACTGGGACTCAAAATGCAAAGATTATTAACTGTAACCTGATCTACTCTGAAGCAGAAATGTCAAACTATGTATTTGCTATGTCTAATATTTCCTTGTCGGTAACTACTTATAAATATAAACTTTTTACACACAATCATGTTCATAAAAATATCATATGAACTTATTTAATCTGGCCTTTGATTCAAAACCAATTTAGAAATTAAATCGTAAAAGGTTCTTCAAATAATATTTTTACCAATTAAAGTCAAATATATTTGTAAATCCTATGTATTTTTTTCTTTCAGACAACGCCTTATAAACATTTATGGAGAAGATTTGACAATCATCCCTATGGAAGTCCTAGCAGATGAAGAAGAAGATGTTAAACCCAGCATTCCTCCTCTTCTTACACCTAAAAAGGAACCCATAGAAAAACCTGAGGAGCCTACGGTAAAAGAAAAACTGGAAAAATCAAAACCTGAAAAGACAAAAGCAACCAAAAGACCTGCAGGAAAGAAAGTTCCAAAAAGTGAAAAAGATCCAAATGCTCCCAAAAGACCGGCAAATCCATTCTTTCAATTTTGTCAGGAACAGAGACAGATTTTGATGGAACAGATATCTGCAGAATTGAAACCAGGTGAAGTAGAACCGTCCAAGCAGGAATTGACCAGACAATTAGCATTAAAATGGAATTCATTAGCTGTACCAGATAAAAAGGTAATTTTTATTATATGTACATCCCACTTGCTGTGCTGCTTTTTAATTATGTTGCTAAAAAATGCTTCAATCAATCAATCAGTTCATAGTCAAACAAGCGAAATCAAGTCAATTGGTAAAAGAATTATTATAATTGAGTTTATTTCCCCTTATTATCATTTTGTTTATTCTAAATATTTTAGGTGTATGTGGATAGATATGAACGATCCAAAGAGAAATATAATGCACAAATGGAAGATTATAAAAAAACTAAATAAATGAGAGTTTTAGATTAGTCTCAAGCTTATGTCCGGAAAAAATTTGGTTAAATACATTATTTATTAATATTAGTAGATATGGTAGGTAGTTTACTAAGATGAATGTAAATATGTACAACTGAGATATGTACAATGTAAGATATAATTTTTGTTTATTAGAATCAGTGATATGATTTTATTTGTCAACTATTTGATACGCACATAAATAAATCAACTTGTAATATAACACATAGTATAAGAAAAAGTAAAAAATAAAAATTTAACAATGAAAAACGAGGGATTCGTGAATTCCTTGGTTTTATTTAAATTTATTGATCATCATTAATGGTATTAGAACTGTGAATATTTAAATTATTTATACTCAAAGTAAAATAAGAGCCACTTTTGTAATTAATTATTTTGTATATTTATATTTCTTTCTAAAAACTATTAAAAATATAACAACAAAGCAATCACCTCAACAAAAAAATTACAGTTATCAATTTTTAAAGAACCTAAAAAAAAACGGGGCATAGATTCAATTAAATTTGCAATTCTCTCCCTTCTGATAAGATGCCACTCTTCCTGAACTAGTTGGTCCAAATTTTGGGGGGCTGGCGATTCCTTATCTTTCTTTTAAGGTGATCCCGAAGATGTTCAATAGGGTTAAGCTCGGGAGAATTTGCTGGCCACTCCAAAACCTCAATATTTTGCTCTTAAAGGAATTCGGTTATTAGCCTGGCAATGTGGGGTCTCGCATTATTGTCGTGCTGTAAAATGAAATCTAGATCTTCCTCGTAAGCAAAAGGCAATATGTAAGGTTGTATAATGTCTTCTAAATGTTGGCGAGCGTTTACATGGCCTCCACGTGGAAACACATGTAAATTGGTTCGTGCGGTTGAACAAATACCGCCCCAGACCAAAATGAACGGTTTCCCTTACATTTTGATCGGCAGATATCGTTCACCTCTTCGTCTCCAAGCTCTCACACGTGCATCATTGTGACTTAGTCTAAATATTTTTTTTTTTAATTTAATTTAACACTCATCCGTGGATCCATTGTTCCATGTTCCAATTTAAGTGATTGCGGCAAAAATTCAGTCGTGCTCTTCGGTGCGCTCTGGTTTAATTAATTGTCAAAATTCTTGATGATGTAAGCACAATAGTTACAAGAAACCCCTTTGCGCTCGGTCAACAGGGGTTCGGCAGAAGGGAGGAGGCGGCACACATACATTTCCTTAAAGTGCCACCTGTCCCCTTCAATGTCATGTACTTATTTATTTCATTCCTAAATACGTTACGAATCAAGATTTTCGTATGTTTCATTAATTAATTACACTAATTGGCACAGGATTTGCCCGGTCGATAAGGGTGTTCCATACTCGCCCGTGTCCAAGCTATATGCACTGTTATTATTCATATCACAATTCCCGATGACGTAGGGTCGTGTGTCGCTGATTCCCCTACTAATAAAACTACCGAGTGTTTTAACTCTTTAAGTATTCATTGTCGAAAATTTAAACCACCCTGACTAATGGTTTAAAGGCTCGGTGGTTCAAAAAATAGACCATATTTTGATGTTGCTTTGCAATGCGCTGCCAAAGCACAAAATTGAAACCACCTATTGGAGCTCGCTCCGTGGACATTTTAACGTTTTTTTTTTTTTTACTTTGGCGGTTAGATTTCTTATTCGGTGGATAGCAGCATTGATGAAACACCTATTACGAATTAAATTTGGGGTTAAAATAAACAAAAGTTAGTTATCTGTGTCTAAATTGATAAATACTATTAGATCCTGCAAAAAGTGATAGCTTACATCATTCCAGTAAGTATAGATATTTAATTAACATATATTCATTAGTATGTTGTAAAAAAAACATTGTTTTTATGTGGTCCTTTTTTACTACCACCGCTCCACTTAGAATATTGAGTTTCACTCATTATAAAATACCTATACAATATTTTCTTACAGTTATAGAGCCATTGCCATTTAAGACGGTAGGAGGTTTGACTTACGATGAAGTCAACACACAAATTGACACATTTTATGTCGATACACTGCCTTCGGGGTCTGAGTCAGAAATTGATATGGACTACTCCGATATAGAGGACGAAACTTTAGTTCCTACAGTTATTACAGATATGGAAGAAGATCTGCCGGTTTCTACAACAACAGTGGTCAAAAGGTAAAATTCCTGTTTGGTCTAATGTTCATAGACCTGATCCTCTTCCTCAATTTACCGAACCTTCTGGTATTTCTCAGTTTATCAAAGACATTATTGATCCAACACCGTATATGATTTTTGAACTGTCTATTACTAAGGAATTTATTGATACTTTAGTGTTTCAAACAAATCTTTATGCCGACCAGGAAAAACTTTCAACTGGGAAAAGCTATGTCCCTACAAATCAGTGTGAAATTAATGCTTTTCTGGGCATAAATTTGTTAATGGGTATCAAACGTAGTCCCAGCTATAAGGATTATTGGTCAACTGCTTCCGAATTGCATGATGCTTTTATCAGCTCAGTAATGACCCAAAAAAGATTTGGATGGCTCTTGAGTCATCTCCATCTGAATAATAATTCTCTGATGGGATGCCTCCAAAATCTTCCCCAGACTATGATAAGCTCTATAAAATTCGCCCTATGCTAGAACTGTTGACTCATAACTTTGAAAAATGCCTAATTCCTAATCAAGTACAGTAGAACCCCGATTATCCGTGCGCGCGTTATCCGGGCGGCGGATTCTCCGTGCGGCATTTTAAATTGATCATCCGTGCGCGGATTATCCGTGGCTGACGGCTCGAGATTGACAGCGCCGGCGCCGCCTGAATGCTGAAACCGTGCAAACGCTCGTCTCGGGGAATCCCCAAGTTTCTTTCGGGGAATCCTTCGTTTATGTTTTTACCTGTTATTTTCGCCAACTGGCGAGTATTGGCGACCGGCTCATCGCTTATTAGTTAAACGTAAACAGGCGCACAAATCAGCGTACGGGTGCTAATGAAAAGCGTAAACGCAATGTTTTAACTATTGAGCAAAAAATGGAAATTTTGAAACAGTCTGAAAATAACATAAGTGTTGCTATTTTGGCTAAAACATATAATATTGGAAAACAAACGGTTCGTGACATTGTGAAGAAAAAATCCCAGTTACAGAGCTTTGTAGCAAAAGCGGATAGTGCAAAAGCTATTTCTGACGGGAAATCTCTAAAAGGGTCTACGTTTCGAGAACTTGATGATGCTATGACCAAGTGGTTCTTGCAGAAAAGATCAGTGGGGGTTCCGATATCAGGACCTATGTGTACTAGGCAAGCTGAAAAGTTTCACAAGCAGTTGAAAATTAAAGGCAACTTCTCGGCATCTTCTGGTTGGCTTTACAGATTTAAAAAACGTCATGGAATACGAGAATTAGCTGTTCAAGGGAAGAAATTAAGTGCTAATGATGTAGCTATGGTAGAATTTTGCTATGATTTGGAAAATCTCATAATAGAGCATGACCTAAAACCTGAGCAGGTGTACAACGGAGATGAAACTGGACTCTATTGGAAAGCAATGCCGAGAAGGACACTTGTTGTAGCCTCAGAAACTAGTGCACCAGGTTAGCGTTACATACATATTTTTTTACGTATAAAATATTTCTCAAAGTTGTATTTTTTTTTAGGTAGCAAAGTAAGCAAAGACCGTTTAACAGTTTTATGCTGTGCTAATGCCTCAGGAACCCATAAGCTTAGGTTAGCCGTCATTGGAAAATCCAAAAATCCTAGAGCTTTTAAAAATATAAAAAGATTGCCTGTGGATTATTATAATCAAAAGGCAGCTTGGATGGATCGAGTAATTTTTAAAAAGTGGTTTTTCAAAAAATTTATACCTCAAGTTAGAGCTTATCTCAAAGAAAATAATCTTCCACTAAAGGCTGTACTGTTACTGGATAATGCGCCATCGCATCCTGATGTAGAGCAACTAAAGTCAACAGATGGGAACATATTCGTAGCATATTTTCCTCCGAATGTAACATCTATTGCCCAGCCAATGGACCAAGGTGTTATAGAGACCATGAAGAGACTTTACAGAAAAGACCTCATGTATTGGAAACGTCTAAATTTGAAAGAAGCAATTTATGCTGTAGCTCGTGCTTGGAGTGATGTGAAAGTGGATCACATTAAAAAATCATTTTATAAAATAATGACTTTAGAACATGAAGACGGTTCTGAAGATGAAAATCACTTAAATGAAGGTGAGCTGTCCGTCGGAAATATAGCAACTATTGCCTCACAAATCAAAGGTTTAGAAGAAATAGACAATAAAGAAATACAAGAATGGATAGAATGTGATCACCAAGAAACAGGGTATCAGATCATAGATGACGATTATCTACATAACAAGAGCTCTGCAGAAAGTTCTGACAAAAGTAGTGATGAGAATGAGAGTTCTGATAAAAATGATTGCGTCATTATGACGAGTCATCGAGAAGCAAGGGATGCAGTAAACAGACTTATTCAATATTTTGAAGAACAGCCTGTAACATTATGTCTAAATAGGTAATAAAACATTTTTTTTTGTTGCATTATGTTTTATCACGTTGTTTCTTTTCGTCTGGCACATGTATTTGTATTATATAAATTATGTATTAAAAAAATAAAAATGAGTCTTTGGATTATCTGTGTTTTCGATTATCCGGCGAAGGCTCGGTCCCGGCTGGCCCGGATAATCGAGCTTCTACTGTAGTTGTAGTTGATGAGTCAATGATTAAATTTAAGGGTAGTAGTAGCCTTAAGCAGAACATGCCAAAAAAAACAATCAAAAGGGGGGTATAAGATGTGGATGTTAGCTGATAAATCTGGTTATTGCCTAAAATTTGATTTGTACACTGGAAAATCACCTACTGGTAAGATAGAAAAGTGCCTTGGTTCAAGAGTCGTTACAAATTTGATAAAACACTTAGAAAATAAAGACCATGTGTTATAGGTTGATTTTTTTTTACTAGCGTCGATCTATTTTAACAATTGAAAGAAAGAAAAATCCATGCTGTTGGAACCGTGTTAATCGTCGTCATATTCCAAAATTTAAACCAGACAAGAATTTGAAACGCTGTGATGTGCAATGGTTTACAAGCAGTACCGGATTGTTAGCTGCAAAATGGAAAGACCGTCGATGTGTTCACATGTTATCAAATTTTCATCAGCCAGAAGATGTAGGAACAGTAAAAAGAAAAGAAAGAAGTGGACAAATTACTGAAATTCCATGTCCTCAATCTATAATCGACTACAATTCTAATATGAATGGAGTCGACATATTTGACCAAAGACTTTCTAACTACAAGATTGACCGTCGCAGTAAAAAGGCATGGTGGCATCTAATATTTTTTTACTTATTAGATGCATCAATTGTAAATTTCAATATTCTTTATAATAGGTTATGGAGTTACCAAAAATGTCTGCTAAAGATTTTAGACGAAGTGTCATAAACGATTTAATCTCAGAAACGCTTGTAAATCGAAAGAGAAATTTGGTTGCACCATCAGATGTTGAAATAAAAAAATACAAACCTTACGTACCCTTAGAGATAAGACAGCAGTCATCTGCTCATCAACCTACAAGGAGTACCAGAAGAAGATGCGCGCTTTGTAGCACTAAGGCTAACCCAGTAAGGACGGATTGGGTATGTTCCATATGTAAAGTCCCTTTGTGCTTGGGAAGTACAAAGTAAAGAGTGTTTCCAAAGTTATCATGCAACGTAATTTTTAGTACCCAAGTTTGTATGAGTTTTTAAATAAATTTGTTATCTTACTCTTAGTTTTTTTATTTTGTGTCGCGGTGGTCCACAATATGATCCACCGAATTATACAAATTTAACAAAAAACTGATTGGCAGATTTTCATTTTTGTTTTTACTAATGTGTTAAATTACTACAATTTTACAAAAATTATAAAAATTCATAAAAAAAATATTTTGGCTCCACTACGTATTTCTTTACCAACTAAATTAGGCGCCACTAAGAGTTAATAGTGGTCCTTTTGTATTAATATTTGGACATATTAATTAGATTAAATGATTCCATGTTTTCAAAATATTGAAAAAAAATGAACTAACTTGACCACAACATAGTAAAAAAATATATTTACACTGATAATCACAAAAAAATTAATGTTTTATGCTTTGAAAGTATCTTTCTCCTTTCTAATAGCTTGCATTGTAGATACGGCATCGATACAACTAGCGTGTCTTTGCACACTTCCCATCATAACTCTCATAAAAGGATTAATTTTCTTTTCTTGTAAAATAGTTGAGGGAACCTGGAAATAAAATTAAATAAAACAAAAATGCCAGTTGTGGCATATTTAAGAAGGATGTCTAAGTAGCATTACTTACAGTTGGTATACCCTTTTGCCTCTTTTCGTCAGCATCCGCAATAGCTTTCATAATATCTCTGTTTTCGGCTTCAACAAATTTTGCAAACTTCAAATTTTGTTGGGTGTATTCATGTCCGCAAAACACCAACGTATCATCGGGTAATTTTGACAGTTTTTCCACTAACGCTGTGTACATTTGCTGTGCCGTTCCTTCAAAAAATCGACCACAACCGGCAACAAATAGAGTATCCCCTGAAAAAAGAATTTCTGATAGAATTTCCTTTTTTAAGTTATCAGTTGGCAGTTATTTAATAAATGTGTCGCATACCAGTAAAAACAGCCGATTTTCCTTTGGGATCTTTCAAATAGTAACAGATATGGCCAGTTGTGTGGCATGGAGTAAATAGGCATTCAACATCGATATTTCCTATTTTAAAAGTATCGCCATCTTTGACCTGTTTAGTGAGTGCTCCAATTCGAGAATCTCCTCCGTATACATCCAGCGAACTGCCCGCTTTTTTAACCAGTTCTTCATTTCCTCCTGCATGGTCCCTAAATAAAGAAGAGACTTAGTATATATTTAACCTCTACCCCATATTTACTAAAACTTGAAAAAAAAAACACTTGATTCTGACTAAATCCAATTTTTTTTTTGAAAAAATGATCGTAAGAAAATAGTATATTTCAACACTTTGAAGACGGAATTAATTAAATTACGAAGAAAACAGTTACTACCAAAAAATCTTTATTTAAATGTTTATAATACTCCCATTGTTCAGGTAAATAGATGTCTGAAAATAGATGATGAAATTTTTGTCTTTCAATAAATTTGTTTCAAGAAAAGTCGTTTCTCTTAATGTTAAAATTTACATACCAATGATGATGTGTAGTCAAAACTTTAGTAAGTTGAACTCCTTCTTTTTGCACTGCTTCCAATACTGTATCTGGTGCTACGGGGTCTACAATTGCTGCTTGATTAGTGGCTTCATCAGTAATCTACAAAAAAAAAAGTTGTTTCTTCAAAATGGAAATGTATTGTAGCAAAAAAGTTCCTTACCAAATACATATAATTATCAGACAAGGCAGGTAGTACTGTAACCCGCATTTTTGAAAAAGCAACCGAAATGCTATTACTGTGAGTTCCCCTAAAACCAATATTTCGTAAGGCAGCAACTAAAATTAATAAAAAATTAATGAAAATCTCTTGCTAATAAACTTTATCGCACGATCCATATTAAAGATTTTACTACTTAAGGGTTAATTCCGCAGTTTAGCAACCTTGTTTCACAAAAATATTCTTTAAAAGGACTTATTTTTTTGAGGTCAAACTTTATTTAAAAGATGATGGAAAAATACATTTTGGCAAGTATTTTGATTTTTTATGAATATTTTAGGATAAACATTTCATACAAATTAATGTGATACAACAAATAACTTTCATATTTCCAAATTATTTGGCACTCCAGTTTTAAAACTGGAAGTTTACTCCTTGCTTCAAAAGAATGTAAGTTCAGACATGATCTAACACACTAATTATAAGTTTAATTTAGTCTTTGAGGTGGTAACAAGTTCTACTGATCTTGAAACTGCTCTTTCAAAACTTGATACTGAAGTCCTGATTAAATTCCAACAGGGTACTGAAAGTATGCCGCAATTTTGTTTATCTCTCTTTGTGCAAAATTTAGTGATTTGAATTCTGGAAATAAAAGCTATGTCTAATTACTGCCCCATCAGCATCTAACATATTCCTAAGCTTTTTGGGCAATAAATCAAGGCTTTTCTAAAGATGGGTTTTTTGGAGATTTTCGGTTGGCCAACAATCAACAGTACAAATTGGTCAGTGGCCATTCAGTCAATACCAACCTTTTCATATATGTAAATTTTAATTTTTAGTTCCATCCATGAAGGCTATAAGATACATACCCTTTATACTGATTTTAGTAAAGCTTTTTATCTTGGATTAAATCATATTTAAGTAATTGTGAGTAATATAGTAGTATAATAATTAATAGTATAATAGTTAATATTGGGGATGGCTGGTCTTGATGCTTTAAGGCTTTTTCAGAAGTTCCACAAGATTCACATCTTATTGCTCACCTTTTTAATTTTTTCCTGAAGTCAAAATATCTTCTATTTGTTGACAATTCTTAATAGGCAAGTCTACCCTCCTCTAAATATTGAAATTCTGCAAAATGGCATTAGTATAATCTTTTCTTGGTGTCAATTGAATGTCATATCTCTAAACATTAATAAATGTTGCTTCATGAAATTCAGTAGAAAGAAGAGTCTATGTCCTGTGTAGAATACTCAATTAATAATGAAACTTTAAAGCATGTGGCGTCTATTTGGACCCTAAGCTTTATTTTTCACATCATTTTGATAAAAAATTGTATACTATATCTCTGATCTGATCTAATCTTGAGTCTGCTAATTTAATCAGAATATCATAACTATCAGATCAATGAGATTGAAAATATGCACCACAAATTTATTTTATGAAATTTAGTCTTTCAAGATTAGGTACATTTCTTTCTACTGATCAGACCATTAAATCTTTTGTCAAGTAAAAGGGAATATTATAATGTAAGTTTAGCTTTTAAGGTTCTAAATGGAATAATAACATGTTCTACTTTGCTCTCTTCTCAATCTATGTTCCACCTTACTCACCCTGAAATCACTTTTCCATATCCCTTTCTGCTGAACATATTGCTTACAGAATCCTTTTAACAGAATTTCTACAACAGTCAACAAGCATCCAGAAAATCTTGATTTTTTCTGCTACTCATAATACAGGGTCCTGTATCTTAAAAATTAACAAATATACCAATAATACCACTGGCTAAATCAGAGGCACCCAGTACCATAAACCTTTTCATTCATTAAATAAAAAATATAATACTGTCAACTTAATGTGATACTGAAAATCTAGGATCTGCTCAAATTTAGTATGTAAATTATTTACTTGAATACCACAATCAAGCAACAACACTGTAATCCTAAATTATTACATCCATAAATATAAATATTTTTGCTTTAGTTTTTAATAGGGAAGTATCTACTCTGCTGACTAGTTAAAATCATATATTTTAATAATATTCCTCCCTATATATCGTCAGTGATGTGACAATACCTCCTATCATCCAAAAATACATATGTTCAGTTACTACTATAAAATTATTCCTGACAATTCTGCGCATGATTCAAAAACCTCCTAACTTGCAAAAACTGCACTGTTTTCAAGTCCCTGCGTAAAAACAATACCTCCTATCTGTTAGTGCTTTTTATTATACAACAAATACCGCCTATCTTGTTGCGTGTATAGGCTCGAGCAGATCGTTTGCTGGGCTCGCAGTTTTTTACAATAAATAATGTTAATTTATAAGATAATAGAGAAAAATAGTAAGGTGTTTTCAAGATAATATTTCTGTTAAGTTGTTTTAACTATCTCAATCTTAAGATTGCCCTGTTTTCGAGAAAAAAAGCCGGTAAGTAATCATTGTTTATGTTAAGGTTAGGTTACATTTTAATTTTTCAGATTTTTTTTAAGATTATTCCATTACTCTTATAAAATACAAGTGCCCATTTTTAAAAATCATTGTTTTAAGATATTTTCTAATTTATTTCATTTATTTTTTTATAAAATTTTCTTACTTTCTATTGTTTTTTCAATGGTTAGTTAGGAAGATAGGAGGTATTAAAAAAACCATTAATTAATATAAGCGGTAAATAGGAGGTTTTTTTTTCAGACCATCTACAACATGAGTTCACGTATGCTAAAAATTTTAAACCTAGTTTCCAAAACTACACAAAATAATATGATACCCGTACCAAAGTTTTCGGATCATAATAAGCTTCTCATGCAACAACTTCTGATAGAAGATCTTCCTGTGCAAGAGCTTCCCGTACAAGACACTACCATGCAAGAGCCTTCTGTACAAAAAGTTCATGTACAAGAGCTTTAAGAAAAAGAAAATAACTTCGCAATCAATATAGATCAAATTCCGATTGTTTTCTAAGATCAGTTATCAGGACATTTTTGTGGAAATATTCAAATCGATAATCAAAATTCTGATCAATGTATGCTTGAAAATAACCAGACCTCAGATCATCCGGATGATATCAACGAAAGGCTTCCCCACATTTAAGTGAGAATATAATATAAAGAAATGTAGATGAAAACAGTGAGTCTGCAAGGAGCTCTTCTAGTGGATCGGTTTATGAGCCGGAAATAGCTGAAGAAGAAACCAGTCCCAGTGCTGCAGAGGAACGACAGGCAATCGGTGAGCGGAATGAGGTTCAGTTGCAGCCTATGTATGGAAATATGGAAGAAGGTCGTAAAAGAAAGAAAAAAGCTATCCAAGCAGAGTGGAAGAAGAACAGAAATGAATAATTGCGTGAAAAGGGAAAGGAATATTTAGGATACGGCAGGAGCAGAGATGGGACTGTTAAACAAGATAGCATGAGACCTGAAAGGAACATGGGAGGAGCCTGTAATTCACTTTTCTGTAGAAAATCTTCCAAAAGACAATGTGACGCATTTTCCGAGGAAAAAAGGAATGAACTTTTTATAAATTTCTGGTCTCCATTAAGTTGGGATCAAAAAAAAATCTACGTTTGTTCGCATGTAACAAGGGTGGAAACTAAAAAAAAAACTGCTACTCTAAATGAAATATCTCGTAGAGAAGGAAGTTTCAGTTAGCAATGCTCTGAGCAATGGACAAAAAAAACTACCCGTGTGCAGGCAGTTTTTCTTAAGCACTTTGGGCCTTTGACCTTTTACAGTGTAAACTTGGGTAAAACAAAGTATAAATGGTATGCGAGAAGAAAAGCAACAACAGAATGAGAAAAGAAAAAATAGAAATTATCGTGTTAAGCAGTTTAAAGAACAGAATGAGTACTTAAGTATTTTTTTTGAAGAATTACCCAAACAACCATCCCATTACGTAAGAAAAAATACTAACAAGCTGTATCTTAAAGAACAGTTTACATCAATGAAGCAGCTATTTGATAAATACTCAAGAAGAAAAGAAGAAAATGTTACACCATTGGGAAGGTACATTTTTAAAAAAATATTTAAGGAAAAAAATCTGTGTTTGTTACCCCGAAGAAGGAACGATGTGATATTTGTATACAGTATAAGCATAAAAATGTGCCAGAAGATAAATGGAAATTTTAGATCGACAAAAAAGAGAAAGTTTGTAAAGAGAAAGAAAATGATATTAAAAAAGCTAGAAAATGATATTAGAAAAGAAATGCATACTATTAACAATGGATTTACAGGCTCTAAAAGTAACTCCTTATTTAAATGCCTCCTCCATTTATTTCAAAACCAAGTTATCCTGTCATAATTTCACTGTATATAATGTTGAAAATCATAAAGTGTCTTGTTACTGGTTTACAGAAATTGACACAAACCTAAATGCTTCTACTTTTTTATCTTGTTTGTTAGATTATATCAGAGCAAACTGTTTGAATTTGAATCTTCCTATTATAATCTACAGCGATGGCTGTACATTTTAAAACCGGAATGTGGTCATGTCTAACGCCCTTCTTAACTTCTCAACTGTTCATAATGTAACCATAATACAAAAGTTTCTAGAAAAAGGTCATTCACAAATGGAAGTGGATTCAGTACACAGCTGCATAGAGCGAAAATTAAAAAATCGCAAAATCCATTTACCGAGTGACTACTTAATGGCAACAGAAGAGGCACGAAAACATCCAGAGCCGTATTAAGCTATAAAATTGGAGTATGATTTTTTTAAGGATTACTCTGATGTAGCAAACTTTCAATATACTTCTATAAGACCGGGAAAAAAAACATCAGACCCTACAGTTACAGACATTGTAGGGATAAAATACTCAGATGATGATTTACAGATCAAATTAGATTTTGGAAAGGAATAGAAGTTACTGCCTATCAAAAAAAACCTATAGGTTCTGATATAATATATCCCCAAGCCCATATGTCTCAATTACCAGTCAAGAAAAAAAAGTGGTAACACTTACAAGCATTGGAAAGTGTTATTCCAAAAGACTGCTGGTCTTATTATGATAATCTTCCTTATAACAACGATAATTAGTTTGGTATGTTCTACAATTAAGTGTAAATTTAGCTGAAGTTAACAAAACTGTTTTGAAGAAATTTTTTATAATAAATATACCTATTTTCTTCTACAAATTTAGTTTCATTGTCGTAGTCTTAAAATAATATGTCTATTTTAATACCTCCTAACTTCCATCCATTTAAACCCAATATCTCCTATCTTAATTATAAAAAAAACAAAAAAATAAATAAAAATTTATTATTTTTTAGCTTTTATTTCCTTTTTCAACACTATATTTGCCAAAAAAAATATTAATATAAAATTGTCATGACAATAAATTTTTTTTTTTGTTTCCTGTTAAATTATGTCTAAGAGAGATAGAAGGTATTGTCACATCACTGATGATATATATCTGACCCTAAACTTCGAAATCATTTTTATCTCTGTAATATGTGTTATTTTAATTTAACCCTAGAGAACGAAAATATGAATGTGGAAGTTGTCTTTTCTCCCCTGATTGAAACTCTATGACATGCATAGGTATTATAATTTTCATACATAAATGTAAACCTATAGTTTTTATAAAAAATGTAAAAAAAAATTAATTTTAAACTCCATTTCTTAGTAATTTACCTATGAAAGACACCACTTCTAATCCACAATTGTTGGTCACCAATTCACAAAAATTACTGGAAACATTACAGATTTTACATAAAAATTAAAGGCTTAATGAAAGAAAATTGAGATACTTGAGCCTGTTGTGGCTGAGCCAGTTCTAAAAACATTAACCTATCAATATAATATAAAGTCTAAGGGCACTATGGATCAACAGTTTCTTTTATGAACTCTGCATTCATGTGTTAAGCTAAACTTTTATTTTCCAATGATTCATGTTAATCTTTGATTATTCTAATCTATTGATTATTTTGAGACTCTATGTGATAAACTTAAGGAGTAGGTAAGATCAAAGCAGATATTTGATACACTTCAGCTAGTATTTAGGTTTGTATCCTTATTCTACTAAAACCCTTTTTTAGACTTTTAATAGCTTACCTTTGAAATAAGCCGCAGTAATACCTTGCAGTACTGGATTCGGTAACAAATTCGACAAAGCACTTAACATTATTTAAACCAGAACAAACATTTTTCTTCAATTTTTGACAAACATTGAACTTTGACTTGTATTGTTGACATATTTCTCAGGTGGTGGCCGCATAGATATTACGGCGAAAAGTGAGAAAACCAATCCTTATCACTAGTTATCTCTTTCTTTCAATAGGGCATTAAGGCCGATTTACACGATGCCAGTAACTGGCGCCAGTCTCACTGGCTCACTGGCAAGCCAGTTTTTTACTGGCCAAGTGTTGTACCTAAAGTTGTTTACACGATGTCAGTAAGTTCAAGTCAGTTGTGAATTTGTACTGTGTTGTTTTTAAAAATGAATTCGAGAAAAATTGAACTTTTCAAAAAAAGAACAATAAGAACCGTGATTATGTTACTAAAAGATGAATTGAATAATATGTTAGATGAAGAATTTAAAAAAAAAGAAGCGACTATGGGTGAGAAAATGGGTCAGTGAGAGATCAATAATAGGAGGTTCGGCTTTGCTGTTAAAACAGCTTAGATTAGAAGATCCCTCTGAGTACAGATTGGCGTTACGACTTACAGCCGAAAATTTTGACGAGTTACTTTCTCTCATAGAACACCCTATTCAGCGTCAATACGCCATAATGAGAGATGTACTACCCGCAAAAATAAAGTTAGAAATAACGTTAACATATTTAGCTACAGGAATGTCTTACCGAAGCATAAGTCACTTTTATCGTGTTTCCAAATATGCTATATCACAATTAATACCAGAAGTGTGTCGGGCAATTTTTAGAGCATTAAAACAATTTATTAAGGTAAAGTTTGTTTAATATATTCGGAATAATTTACATTACATATTTCTCAAAGCAGTCGCTATTATATCACTGGCTTGTGTGCTTTCGTCCAGGCTATCATTGTGATATGAAATTGGGAAAAAATCATCGTTGTGGTGAGAAGCCGAAGAAGAACTTGTAGTGCCTGTTGAACTAATTTCTGGTGGGGGGCAGTATAATGCTGGCTGGTAGCTCGAGTGCTGATATTGGACGCTGGTATACGCTTGAGAGGGCATGTTTAATTGCACCGGTTGCTGAATATTAAAATATGCGGAATAAGGTTTCTTGGCTTTTATATCAGCAAGTCTGCATTGAGTTAATATGCTCTGTATTTTTTCTTGAGCAATGATTGCTTGTTCTTTGGATAATTTCTTTAATTGAGCTGATACACTCGTTCCAAATACGTCATGTTCTGTTTCTTCCATATTTTTATCTATATTTTTTAAATCGTCAATTAATGAAGACATTTGTGAGAGTTTGCTGCGCTTAGATTTTAGGGATGCTGTAGTAAGTGGCCGTTTTTCTGCGCTTGATTCATTCTCCGCGGGTGATGTTACTGCCGGAGCAACCTGACACCTATTTTCCGAGCTTGGTGAAACTGAACGTTCCATGTCGTTGATAGGGTTTTCTTCGGCATTTTCTATGTTATCCTTTAAATAAAAGAACAAAATATATTAAGAAAACTGTAATTTCAATAGGTTACAAAAAGAAAAAATATCTAATCATGTTATTTCATTTTTTAGATGCCAAATACAGAAGAGGAATGGAAAACCATTGACGCGGGCTTTAATACAAAATGGAATTTTCCAACGTGTTATAGCTCAATAGATGGAAAACATGTAGAAATCAGAGCTCCCTCTAATAGTGGAAGTGAATTTTTTAACTATAAAAAAACAAGCAGCATCATATTGTTACCTATTGTTGATCACAATCACTGTTTTTTCATACATAAACGTTGGCGCAAGTGGCAATGCATCTGATGGTGGTGTTTTCAAAAACTGTTCAATTCACGAGCAACTAGAAAATAGCCTGTTACCTGAAGATGGAGTTTTATTTATTAAAGCCATATCCAGGCGTTAACCTCAGTGCAGAAGAAAAAATATTTAATTACAGGCAGAATCACGTGCCAGACGTATAGTCGAAAACGCTTTTGGGATTTTAGTCAGTAGGTTTCGAATTTTTGAAAAGGCAGTACCGATTAACTTGAATACGGTAGATGCAATCATTTTTGCAACTTAAGCACTACATAACTGGCTAAGAAAAAAATCAAAATCCTATAGCACTGCAACTTGTATAGATAGGGAAGATCAAGATGGAAATATTATACCAGGCTTATGAAGGCATGATGAAATAACTCCCTTAAAAAGTATCTCGAATCAAGGAAGTAATCATTCAGCAAATATTCCTAGAGAAAAAAGAGATAAATATAAGAATTTTTTTATGGACGACGGTAGTGTTCCGTGGCAATTTGGTCACATATAGTATTATTAAAATAGTAAATAACGTTAAACTAAACTTATAAATATACATATTATTTTTCTTACCGTTGTTCTTCGTCTTACTGCCACATTTTTGATAAAGGAATTTAATTCCTCAAACCATGTTACTCTCGGTATATAGACATTTCCCCCAGCGCCAGATCTAGTAGATTTCTCGATTTTATCGACTTTTAATAAATATTTCTAATATTTTGTATCTTATTTTTTATGTCCTCAATCGTAATACCTTCGATACCAATTTCGGTCTGAATTTGTTGAAGAGCCGATGTTCGGTTTTGTTTGTTTTTATATTCCTGGCATCGAATATTCCATAGGCATTCATGCTCTCTATACAGTTGAACAAGCTTTAAAGTTTCATCTGCACTAAACTTACGGGCCATTTTTTCAAAAACACCCAGAAATAATTACAAAAAATAAACTAAATAATTCAACTTTCAAGACAGCCTTCCTAAGTATGCTACTGACTGGCGGCAACGTGTTTAGACGCTGCCTAAGCACTGGCGCGGGTGTTGCGGAGCATGGAGGTGAAATCGACTGGCATGAAAAATAGGCGAACCCTCTATTCTCGCCAGTGCAGTCGGCCAGCACTGGACTGGCACAGAATAGTGTCTATACAATACCAGCGCTGGCGTGCCAGTGAGACTGGCGCCAGTTACTAGCATCGTGTAAATCGGCCTTTAAGCACACGAATCATGCACCTTTCCTATCCGGCTCCGGTCCGATCTTGCCCCAGAAGAGGATTAATAAATACATGAACGGAGTCGAGTATGAGCAGGAGTCAATCCCGAATCGAAAAGATGTCAAGTACGGTATTTAAAATGAAGTTCTATTTTCCTCTCACACAGTCGTCCGAGTGTATGGTCGGAACGGTGCATGATAGGTGTGTCCCGGCCTTTAGGGGATATGATGAACTAATGGAGAACGCAGCATATGACGTTTGCCAGCAATATGCCTATAATGGCACAGCCGACTTTACACAAGCCGCGAAACGATAACATCGTCAACATGGCTTACAGATCCGTTTTTATTTCAGCTCTCATGGGACTTAGAGCTTAGAGTGTTTGTACACATGCGTCGCACGACGAAGACCAGTTATTTTTGACCAAATGCTCAATAATTAAAACGTATGAATTTCGTGTGAAATTATATTTTTAAATCTGTCATTTCTAAGTGGACCAATATTCGAGACCGACAAGTCAAATATTTGAAGAAGCTGGATGAGGAAAAGGGAACGGGCTCAGCAGCAAAGTCAAATAAAAAATACATTTATAGTGACCAATTAAGTTTTCTGCTAAAGAATACAAACAGAAATTCGACAACTTGTAGTATGGACTATGAAAAAAAAAAGAGTCGCCTAAAGATACATTAGGAGGTGAAAATTTTAATAACAAAACAGATGATGAGGCTTTTTGTAATCCAGTTCCTTTTAAAAGTAGTCAAAAACGAAAGAGACCTAAATCTGAAATGACAGATATTGAAAAATCTATTTTACAGAAATTGGAACAGCCAGAAGATCGCCACATTAGCTTTTTCCAAGGTATTCTTCCCAGTCTTCAAAAACAGTTTCAATTCAATACAGTTTTAAGCGGGAGTATTGAATATTCTTCAAAACATTCACCGCTCTCAACCTCGATTGCCTTCGATGGATGTCAGCGTTCCTTCTCCTTACTAAAAAACAATAATTCAACCTGCGCGGAATTATTCTTCACAACGATTGGAAACGCGCCCTGACTCACAAAGGTACCAACCACCAGTTAAACGAGTTTTAACTGAGTACAGTAGCTGTTCTACTCAACCCGGATCCTCTGTCTTGACTGTAGTACCTATAACTGAAGACCAAAGCTTTGTTTGTCAGCCACGCCACATTCTCACTACACTTCAGCCACTAGTGTCACCTTCAACAGAAGGATGTAGTACTCCTTCACCTTCATCAAATACTCATCAGACCCTAGAGTCAGATCTTTCAACTGATGGCTACTATTGGAGGCTCTCAGTATCAAATGTTTATATAAGCTTTTATAAGTTTAAGTTTATAACATTACCATGAATAGGTTAGAATGACACTGATTTCAAAATAAATATGCCTAAATTTGTATATCATATATAAAGCCTGCTTCAACCAGGAGTTAAAAACGAGTCAGAGCCAATCACCTTATTGGCGCTGACTTTTTGGAGATTTTTAATAAAACTAACCTATATTGTACCTACCGCTTCAAAATTAATTTTACAAAATTTAATAATCTCATCTTAATGGCACAGCTAGCTTTTCAGTGGGCGAAACAGCATCTCTCATCTTTGTGTTTTGCTTACAAAGGAGAAGACCCAGTCGATTAAGGAGTTCATCAAAACTTCTTGTTCTCATTTGGAAGTAATTAAAAAATTTATTTTCATCTTTTCTTAAGTTTTGGTATAAAGTAACAAATGCCCCAGTAATTGGTCTTTCCAAATTTAGAGGGTGAACCCACCACTTCCTTGGCCGACAACGTTTTTTCTTTTTGAGGTATAAATAATAAAGGTACAGTGCTTGAAGACCATTTATTTTGAAATCTTGAAAATAACTGGGCTAAATGGAGGCTATACGTAACGACGGTAAGGCCGTGTCACCAAAAAAGTACGCCGTTTGGTCGACGGCGCAAACTTTAATAAGCACGGCGTCGTGTCGCACGGGGCGCACGGCTCAATGCCGTACCGTCTGAAAGAAGCCTTATGGTAGCTTGCACACGACCGTCCGATATTATCGGATCCGACAAAAATTCCCGCCGATATTTTGAATATTTGAATAGTCGGACGGTCCGCTAAATCGGACCGGTAAATTCCACTACGATTGCGCTTTGGCTTCCAATAGTCTGCAATTTCTAGCATATTAAGTGGCAAAAATGAGTGCTGGAACATTTAATTTTGATACTCTCACATTGATTGAGCTTATGGAAGGCAGGAGTTGTTTGTGGGACAAATTTGCTGATGGCTAGAAAGACAAAATTCTTGAAAGAAATGCTTAGAAGGAAGTGTTTGAATTCTTAGAACCGGATTTTAATGCCATGGACGATAAAGAGCAGAAAAAAATAGGTATGTAAAACAATTATTATTGCAATATAGTATTGTAAAGAAGTCAAGTTATAAGATACATTAAATTTTTGTTAGTTGCCAAGGCAAAGATCTCCCGGGGCTTGCAAAATAGGTAAGTCGTAACATGTTACGAATCTCATTAATACTTCTTCCTCCCTGTTGTACCATCTGTCTCTTAAATTCTGGAAACCAACGTTAGGACTTATGAATGTATCATCAGAAGATAAACCGTCTCTTCTACGCACAATATTATGTAAAATCACACATCCTTTTACAATGGTTTTAGAAAGATCCTTTAATGTGTTCAGTGCTCTATGAAAAACTCTCCATTTGTTAGCAAGTATCCCAAATGCACATTCTACTTATCGTCTTGCACGACATAGGCGATAATTAAAAATACGTTTCTGTTGATCCAGATTATGTCCCATGTCCCTATGGTCTAAGTAAATTTTGCGAAAGACCAAATGCTTCATCGGCGACTGATACAAATGGCAGCTTTTCACGCGTGTGATGAATGACAGGTGTTGGTATATTCAATTCACTTTTTTTAAGTAATTTATAAAATGGTGTTTCTTTAAAAACTGCAGAATCGCAGTCTTTTCGATGGGATCCAATTTCCACATAAATAAACTCATAATTTGCATCAACTACAGCCATTAGAACCATTGAAAAGTAATGTTTATAGATGAGATTCATTGTACCAATGTAAGAAATTTTGTTACACGGATGTGTTTGCCATCCACAGCCCCAATGCAGTTTGGAAATTGCGCTTGTTTCCAGAATCCTTCCTTCAGCTACATCTAACCATTTCTGTCCCAATCGAAAATAATAATGTAGATTTGTAAATGTATCCCCACTTGCTAAGTACCTAAAAAAATATTCAATCAAAATGTGTTTTAATCTCAAATTCTTACTATGAATTTTAGGTGACATGATATTAACAAAATGGAATAACATAAGGGACGCGTTCATTAGATTACTTAAAACTAAAAGCGGGCAATCTGCAAAAAAGCGTTACATATACTACAACCAGTTACAATTTTTGCTCAAAATTACGAAGATGGATTCTACAACATCCAGTATTACACCGGATCCAGGCAGTTCTGATGATACTGAACACACTGATGCATCCAAAACAAAAACGGCTGCTACACATTCAGGAAAGTCTTTTAAAAAGAGTCGCATGTCTGAGAGAAATGTCGAGCAAGAAATGATCAAACTTTTGTCCCAGAAAGAAGAGACTCCAGCACCGCCTGATGAGGATGAGGCTTTCTTCATGCCTATTCTTCCAGCAGTAAGAAAAATGAATGAAGTTGAAAAGTTCGACTTCCGTATGGATGTTATGGAACTAATAAAGAAATATAGAAAGCGTAAAGGTGCAGCAGGCCAACAAACTTATTTTACCCCTGCCCTAAGTTCACAGAGAAGTAATACAGGAATTTATTCACCTGATCGACAGGTTTTCTACCCAAGATGGATTTCAAATGTTACAAACTATGCCAGGTTCATCAGGAAGTACAATGGAAAGTCAACAGATATATACTGAGGAACACAGTCCAAAAACCTTTACTGAACTGTTTGCTTCTATTAATAATACCGATAATAATACTTAGTTACATTTTGATATTATAAAGTGAATTAAATTCAATTTGCTATTTTCTTTACGAGTTTAATATTTTTGCAATGAAAAAGCTTACCTTAAAGTTACCATTAACATTTCTTTCGAAGGAATAGTCAGCCTCATGTTAATATCTTGGTGACAGATATGTTCATGTAGATGCACTAATATGAAGTCAAAACTGTTGATACTCATTCGGAAGTAATTAAAGAATTTCGTATTATCTTCTCGTACCTTATAAAACATTGTATAAAAGGCAGCTTCCACATAGCGCTCGACTACTAGTGGATGAATCCAAACGCGTCTGTTGTTATTTCTACGCTTTCACCTGTAGATCCAATATAAAATAACAATTCTATTTTTCAGTGATATACGCATATTTACTAAAGTTGTAGCTGCTAAAACACTAAAAACGAGTAACAAACTTTCAATCCAAGTAGTCATAAAATGAAAATGGCGTAGAAATCGGGCCCAGTGTACAACGGAACACCGAAGCACCGATAATTACGGTTCCGGTATCCGATAATTATCGGTATGTGTACAAACGCTCTTAATAAGGATCGTTTGAATTCCTCTTTTAAATTTGACTTTTTAAATGAAATTTCGGAAAGGAAAGTGGATGTAGTTATTATTGAAAACTTATTAAGTCTTTATTTTACATATCACTTTTAAGATTTTTGTGTTGTGCTCTTATCTGTGTGATTTGGGATTTTTTGTGAATATCTTGTGTACCACTAAAACTAGAAACTTATGCCTAAGAGCCAAGGTTAATGCTTTATTCACATCAAAAAATTTAGGTTTTGTTTTATTTGGTAAGGAATACCCATAGTATTAGTAAGTATAGGTAAATCTATTAGCTTTATTTATATATAGAAATTCATTGATGATTTTTTTTTACCTTTTGAAACATCCCAAGTCCCTGCTGTGTTCTCAGATGTAAATCTAATTACAAAAGTAGTTTAAGAGCAGGCGAGGCAAGTATTTCTGTTTTTGGCTTTCCAAAAAATGAACAACTTAAAATTAAATTGCTAAAAGCCATACCTAGAGATAATTGGGCTCCTACTTAATACGAGTATCTAAGGCTTGTGCCAAGCATTTTGACCCGAATGATATTATCTAAAGATGATTATCCTTTACCTGATGGCACCCTCACTAAGATTAGAGTTAAAGCAAGATTAGTTTGCTCAGCAGTGCCTCAAATTTTTTCCAAATTTACCTGCATATTTAACAAAAACAGTGCCTCTTCCTAGAAAAGTGCAGACAAAAGAAATAGTGAATAACAAAAACATAAAGAACTTGCCAATGAAGCCTCTGAGCAACTTGCATTTCCTAACAAATTTTCAAGATCTTATGAGTAATTATTCCCCAAAAATTCTAATATCTGACCTGTGGAATGTAAAAATTGTTGGTGATACAAAACTTTATTTCTATACTTTAAACTTGAATGATGCTTGTATAAATATTATTAATCAAATATCAATAGATAGTGACCTACATGTTAAAGTCTTTTTAAAAAACAATGAGTTGTCCAAAAAATGACATAAAATGGATTTTACCTTTCGAATTGAAATTAAGTAGGTGGTCTCAACTCGAAAATCTATTAACTAGGTATAATTAGTCTTCTGATTATTGTGAGCTTAATAAACCATACTCTTCATCTCTAGAGAAGTTTCATGACTTAATGAAACATTAACCAAAATTCAGATTTCTTAAAACAGGTGTTAAATTTATTGGAAAGTTCTGATTCACACTAGTTAGAGGATGAAAAAGATATTGGCATTTGTAATCGAGTAATACTTTTAATAGACCAAGTAACTTTACTTATTTTAAAGCAAAAACGTTATTGCCCAACAACTATAGTAATGTCTTTTATGTTATATATTATATCCCCTTGCGCATATCAATTGCTTAGAGATTATTTTAATCTACCCACCAAGAGGTACCTACAGTATCTTTTTTCTAGCTTTGATGTGTCACCAAATTCTGACTTAAATAAAACTAACGACACCACTAATTATTTAAACATTGTATCCACTTCTTTAGCACCGACTGAGAAAGTTGTTAATTTATTAATTGATGAAATTTATATAACTAAAAGGCTAGACTATAGGGGAAAAAGTCTAATAATGCATTTATATAATTATTAACGGACCCTATACATATTTGAAACAATAGATCAATCATATAAATAAAATATTCTCATTTGTAAATAAAGCAAAATCAAAATTGAACGTCCATCTCGGCAGAGCCGCGCTTTTAAAGCGTAAACGGATCCGAATCTCCTACGTGGAGCGACGTTGCCAACTGCAATTTCGCGGCTTGAGTAAAGTCGGCTGTAAGTGTACACACACAAAGAAAGCGGGATTCCTGCTTACTGGCAGTCGGCGCCTATAAGCGCCGATAATTAAGTGTACTTTTAAATTTGCCCGCACATAGAAAAAGCCGGCCGGAGCTTGTTGCAAGCGTGAATCGGCACCGACTATTTTACCGGATGAATTTTTAATTCTTGGCTTATTATCGGAGTCAGACGTGGGGTTTTAGTAGAGTTTTTGATTTATTTTATAATAATGGATGTCGAAATTTTAATATCTGCTGTATGTACAAGACCTGCGCTGTGGAACAAACGGCTAAAGTCTCACAGCAATAGGAACGTGACTCAAAGTTTGTGGAATGAGATAGCAGCTGAAATGGGGATCAATGGTAAGTTTTTATTATTAATAATAAAAGCCTGTTTTTTCCATTATTTAATAAAAACTACAATACTGTAAGTATAGATACCTCTATAATTACTTAAATACACAAACCAGACAAGAAGAAATTACGGATATGATTACATTGTTTAATTACGATAGCTTAGTGGATTATTAGAGAAAAAGTGGGTAAATATATCTCTAATTGTTTTAGCTGTATTTGGCGGTCTCCCAGCACCATGATTTTCATGATTTCTTTGCGCAATTTCTATATTAGTTAGGTGTCTTTCAAAACGTTCTCTATTAAGAATCGTGTTATGTAGAATACAAATACATTTGATAATCTGCTTGCTAGTCTGCTGTTAAAGCAGTCATGATCCAGGCATTTTCTGGAGGCAAATTTTTTCCGCCGTAAGGTTTGAGTAAAAAATCTAAAAGTGGATAGGCTTCATCACCTATAAAAACATATGGTGCCTTCGTATTTGTCCCTGGAAGATTAGAGGGTTCAGGTATTTCAATTTCCTTGGTAGTTAATAGTTTATAGAAATCTGAGGTCTGGAAAGTGCCGCCGTCACTTTGCTTTCCGTAACCACCTACGTCTATAGCAATCAGTTTGTAATTGGCCTCTGAAATCCCTTGAAGTACAACAGAGAAATATTTTTTATAGTTAAAAAACATAGATCCAGAATTTTTTTGGACAAATAACACGGACATGTTTTCCATCAATAGCACCTATTACGTGGGGAAAGTTCCATATATTGTAAAACTCTTCAGAGATTTTTTTAAAAGTGTCTTTTGTTGGAATAGGCATATGTTCGGGCTGTAAGTCTTGCCATATTACTACTACAGTTTCGGCTTTAATATTCCCTACAGTCGAGGCACCCATTCGAAAAGAAAATCCCAGAGACTTAAATGAACACCCTGTAGCTAAATACCTGAAACAAATAATAAACGTTAATCAATTCCAACACGAAAATGAAAGCAATTTTTTTTTCAGAAAATGTGTTACGAAAAAATGGAAGTATTTGCGTGACCAGTTTGCAGTGGAGTTAGAAAAAATTCCAAAACCTCGGTCAGGGGATGCAGCACCCTCCAGTTACGTATCAAAATGGCCATATTTTCATTCGCTAATTTTTTTGAAAGACACAGTAAAAACCAGAGACTAGTGGAAATTGTAGTATACAAACTGCAGAAAGTATGCAAGACGAAAACGCAAATAGTCACAAATGAAGAAATTGACCAGGTTCAAGATGAAAGTTTAGATATCGAAACAAACACATGGCAAAATGAAGATAACGCTATCCCAAAAACAAATTAAATAAAAGAAGCCGAAGCAAATAATGGTGGAAACAAAACAGAACGCCAAGAAGCATTAAACAAAAAAACAAAATCAATTAAAAGAAAACGGGAAACTGAAAGTTGGAATGAACAAATGATAAAAATGGAGAAAAAAAATTGGAATATTTACAAGAAAAGGCTAAGCGATCACAAGTGATGGAGAAGGAGGATGATGATCACATCTGTTTTTTTAAAAGTTTGCTTCCTTATGTACGACAAATTCCAGTAAACAAAATACTATCATTTAAAGGGCGCGTTCAACAAATTGTCGAAGAATATGCATATTATGGACATGAATCACCTTTTGTAACAACTCCTCAAATTTCTCCTTATTAAATCTTTTAAAACTTTTTTCTTAGAATTATACTTTTGTTCAATTAATTATATTTAATTTGATAAAAAATTAATTTTTTACTCACCTAATAGTAATCATCAGTCTTTCTTCGGGGAGTTTGTGCCAGTTGCACCATGTTTTTGATAGACGTTGCTCAGTTTTTCCCAACACATAATTAAATGTATTTAATGTCATTCTCATATACGAAAAAAAACCGTTCTTCATGTTGTTTCAAAGTCAGAAATAGGTGATGATATTCTCCATAAACTTTTCGCTCCTTATTTAGGGGATGAACTCCTTGTCTTCGTCTTTGTATTTGGAGAAAAACGTTTTCCAAAAGCACAAATTCGTCATCGGAGAATGAGCTGGACATCTTACCTTCACTTTCGGCTTTATACTAGCAGTTAACCAGCTTTCTTTATGAACGTACAAGCGGAAAGACCGGCGCCGGCTAACCTGCTTTCTTTGTGTGTGTACCTTAACACCGCTAACAAACGCTTAAAGGGCCTTATACAATGACGTCATGACCTGATCGCTCGAATGACATGTCTGAGTCGCTTATAGGCGCTTACTCGCTAAAATACAGCTTTAAGAATTTGTCAATTGAATCGGTTATTTGAGAAACCCCGTAAGTCCAAAAAATACAATTTTGGGAAAACTGGATATAACGTCCTACAAGAAGTTACAATAAATTTAAAGTTGTTTCAATACTAATTTAATGAAGAATTTAGTGTTAAAAATTAAAGACAACATAATAGCACACCAAAAAAAAAAATTTTTTAGCTCAAAAAAAATTTTGAAATTTGGAAACATACGGGGTTTCTCAAATGAATGGCAATTTTCAGAGTATTAAGGTTAAGGTAAACTAGTATAATAAATACAGCCTAAAAAATTTATGATTAATTCATGTATTTATTACTACGTAATCTACAGAGTATCCCACTGAGTCAATTCCCCATAAAAGTTTTGCATTTCTTCTTCTTAAGGTATGTACTGCATCAAGCTCCTAACGTCATTCAGTTTGGTCACATTGATAGGAACAAGGCCATTATAAAGTGTCTCTTGGGGCAAACTAATCCTCGCTGATGCCAATAATTTCAATGAAAATGAATGAAATTTCAATCCATCAATGAAATTTCGAGCTACAACGACTCCGTCTTCACAATATTCAAATTGGGTAACTTTGGGTAACTTTCTTTGATATGACTCATTAGAGAGCACATTCTTCTTAAAGAACTTCCACCATTTTTGAAAAGTTAAGACCTCATGAGTTTGTAAACGTTTAACAGTGAATTTTCCACGAATTGAACAGGTATTTGCAATTAATGACACATATTCCTTCATTGTGTAGATTCGATCAGTTCGTCTAATTTTCCATTTAACGACACTAAAGTCTCTGTCACATGGCAAGAAAGAGTGACCTCTGACAGGAAAATATTGAAAAATTCGTTGAAACCTACCAGTTGATTGCAAAGCCATCACCAGTCGAACAACAGCGTGGTTTTTTATTCTGGCTCCAGGCTCCGTCTGAGAATACATACAATTCTTTAACAGATGGGTTAATTTCTGTATTAATATAATCCAGCATCATGGAACATACTTCATCGGGTCCTTTTTTTGCCATTCCTTCATGATAGATGTAAAATCTAGAAGTATCATTGCGCAACTCATGAATATTAAAAACATCTACTGTTAGCTGTCGTAAATAAAATGATTCCTATACTGGAATTACAGGAAGTTGCAAATTTTGCATAAAGTCCATGCAAATACCCAGAATAGTTTGATCTTCTAAAAATTTTTTCTGAATCTCTGAGATTTTGGAATAAAATTTTTTTGCACGGCGATTATGCATTTCGTTTAAGGTAGGACTTTTAATTTCAACTGAGAGCTCCTCGCAAGTACAGCATGTATCGACTTGCAGTTGTTGAAACTGTAAATCAAAATTTTCATTGAATATTTTCATACAAAATTTGTATTTGACCCTATTTTTTAAATCTGGGTACTTTTCTATAAAAAGATTCAGGCATTACATTTCCGGGAGTGTTTTTGCCTCTCTTATCTTTGGGAGCACTGCCAGCAGCTGAAAGTTTACATATTCTTCGAATTCTATCATCGGTAACACCATAGGCACTAAGAAATGCTTTTTTACAAACATTGATTCTAGTCTTTCCGGGGACATTTACCAAATACCTAAAAAAATGTTTTGTCGGATTACCTTTTAGTATTATCTCATAAATTAGGTACCTAAATGATGAATTTCTCTGAGGTGCTTCTTCATTTCTTTTGCCACGTCGTCTTTTTATATCAAAGATATCTATGTTGTTTTGCAGTAAAATATCTTGCTCGTCCTTGTTTTGTAATAAAATTATTCCATTGTACACGATTTCAGCATCTTGCATTGTAAGCGAGTTCGGTATACACTTTTTTTTTTTGCAGCTATAACAAAAACATTATTGCTGTAGAACATAAAACAAAAAAAAACATATTAATACATACTTGCACGGATATAAATGGTGAGTCGGTTGAACAACATGGCCCCTATAGTTTGTGTATTTCTCATTTTTCACTCTCGATTTCTTTATTTTTTCACACTGGTACTCTACTTGTTTCACACCCTTCCTTCTTTTTTTCGGAGTCGTTGCAACACTTTCGTCGATATCACTATCACTAGACATTTTATTCAGTAGATTTTTTAAAAGGTAAAGTGATTATAAGTTTATAAAAAATAATAAACGCAAGCCGGCCTGTTTACTTTTATAATACTGACCACCACAGAACACAAATATATAGCCTGCACTTAAGGGGTTTCTTAAATAAATAGCAGAAGTCCATATTTATTTGGAACGTTAGTTATATGGAAACAAGCGGGGTTTCTCTGTGAATCGATGCGTCTAGACCCTCAAGTTATAATAATGCTGAAATGTCATTTTCGCCAAAATATGGACTTACGGGGTTTCTCAAGTGACCGATTCAATTATGAAAACTGACAATACTGCCGCCACATATGACATTGACATAAACCTAACCTAGACTAATCAAAACAAACCCGAAAATAGGTTTTGTTACCTGAAAAATGTGATAAAAAATAAGCTTTTCCATCATGATTAGAAGACTTTTTAATACAGTTTTCGAAGGGGCGATAATAAATCCTATAGAAGCTAATACTCCATGTTACCCTCATCCATTTAGATTAAGTGACACAGTGCATTTTGGATGGCTTTCGAGTGTTGCCCCTTGTTTCCCTGTATCGTCACATAACATTAAGATAATAACCGAACCCAAGCAGTTCTACGATCATTTACTGCACTACTGTAAAAATGCCTCTCATAGGCTTACTTTGGTGAGTTTATACTTGGGCACTGGCGACTTAGAAAACCAACTAATTGAGGCTGTAAAACAGAACAAGCAGTTTCAAAACAAAAAATTAAATATTAATATTCTTCTAGATTATACCAGGGGAAGTAGAGGTAAGGTAAACTCTCGCACAATGCTGAAACCGCTACTTAAATGTAATGAGAATTGTAACATTTCTTTATATCACACTCCTGCCTTAAGAGGTATGCTTAAGAGATTTATTCCAAATCGATGGAACGAGCTACTTGGCCTCCAACATATGAAGCTTTATATATTTGATGATGTATTAATTATTAGTGGCGCCAATTTGTCTAATGATTATTTTACAAACAGACAAGACAGGTATATGTTAATAAAAGATAAGAAATTGACAGATTTCTATTGCGAGCTGGTTACCAATGTAGAGAGTTTCTGTTTAAAAATGGATGAGGAGGATAATCTAAGTTTTCCAGTGGAGACATGGAAGTGTTCACCTTATGAGGGTAGTAAGAAAGCATTTACCAGTAAAGCTAGGGAAATAGTGGAAAGCTTTATTAATAAGTCATTTAATGAAAATGTACATTCAATACAAAAATCTGGTAAGATATTTTATTGTATTTATAGTGCACTATTTTTCTTTACATTAGCATGTAAATCAATTGATGAAGTTTAAAATTAAAAAAAATATATATTCATAAATAAGGAAGGTTTTTTAAATGTACTGAATGTTAAATCCATCAGATAGTATCAGAATCATTTAACCCTCATATATAGCTGGAATACATACTTATGGCAATAATATGATGACAGCATAGGGTTATGTCTTGTAGCACTAATATATTTTAAAACCAAAAAAGGAATAGGTATAATAGATTTTAAAATCATTTCCAAAAAAATGATCCACCTTCCAACTAAACTATTAGATATTAAAAGAGTATTACTATACTGTTATTTGAGTGTTACGACTGGCCTAGTGTTACTATTTGTGGTGAAGTTAACAAGGGTTTTGATGCCTCCTATTCATGCATGTATGAGTGTTTGGATGCTTTTGTGCCTAAATTCAGGGTAAGGCACTTTGAGCCCATTAGAATTTGTCCCCCTTGTTTCACTATCACTCTGCTTCATAAGATTAAAAGGAGAAAATATCTACATTCTCTAAGGCCAGGGTAAGTTTAAGGTTCCTTGACAAATTTAAAATATTACAAAAAGAAATTGGAGATCAAACTAAATTAGATTAGGTAAATTACTAAAAAAATAATCCTACAACATTATTGTCATTTCTGAGAACTAAATCGAACTCTGTTGATGTGCAGAGAGAGATGGTTTCGCACATTATTTTTAGCCTGTTTTTGCTCATTTAACCATGAGTCTGGTGACTATAATACTGGTACTAGTTACTGAAGTGACAGGAGTATGTATAAAGTTTCTTTTAAATCTCTATTGCTGGCTATGATGTTTTCCAGACAGGCAAATAAACAAATAAAATCCATTGCTATACCTTTTTTAAACATCATAGGAGAAATAATATAATTTTATTATAATATAATATTATCAACTTATGAGTATATTGAATAGTCGGGGCAGTATTTTTAAAAGAATTGTACATAAATCATTATCACATCTGTTTGAGGAGGTAACCTATTTCAAAGGTATTCAATAAGGTTGACCATAATAGCATTTTGGTGTGAAAACTGGAGAGCAGGTTTCTCTGGTAGGTCATTAATGCGAATGACTTCATACTTATCAAATAAATCAAAGCCAAAATTGCTAATGTATCATCTAACAGGTATGATTCTCAGAAGATACATTAGCAATCAGAGGTTATAGTACAACCCCAGGTAATAGTAACTTAGGACCACCTGATTTCTGATTGTTTTCAATGATTTGCTTGCAAGCCTATTTGTGAATCTTTATAGATTACATTAAATTGTTTAGAACTGTAAGTTGGTACAGTGATGTGACTGCTTTAGGATGGCTTGAATTTTTTCCTGAACACGTTTAAAAACAATAAAATAATTGTTAATGGTGAGAAGTGTTGTGTTGTTTTTTCTTATTGAATGATCATTGTTAAGGATTATTATGCTTTGACAAGGAACTTTAAAGATGTGATTTGGAGTTGCTACAGCATTTAAAGTACTTGGCTAATATAATATGAAGCAGCAAAGACTTTAGTACAGGAACAATTATAAGACTGTTTTAAGATCACAACTTCCTACAGATGAAATCAAAAGGGTTTAGAGGTGTTTCATGGGATATGTGTGTGAAGAAGAATAGGTTATATCCATTAATCATATCTTATAGGCCTATATTAGAGACATTTCAGATTTCTTCTCTTAATAGTAGGAGAAAATATAAGCTGTGATTTCTCCATATAATATATTAAATAATATGAAGGATAGTAATTGTAACCTTATTAATTTTATTCCATTTAGAGTTTCTAAATCAACTTAAAGGTCTTATCACAGGATTTATTGTTTATTGATATCACCAGTTCCTGACCTCTTTCTCACATGCTCAGCATTTGTAATTATATGCTTACAAATGTTATAGTAGATGATGTTTTTGCTACCTGTTTTAAGGTGGTAAGGCATAATCTTCTCTTGCATCAGGCTCATAATCCTATTTAATGTGATATTTGTTTTATTTTAGTTAAGCTCCTTGTTTTTTGTTTATTTATATTTTATATATTTTTAAACTAATTTAAATTAAATTTATTAATTATTTATTCCTAATTTTGATTCTTCTTTTGTGAACTAATATTTTTTCAATTAATTTTTTCAGATGATACATGGATTTTTCCAACTCTTCAAATGGGCCAATTAGATATTAAACAAGACTCTTATATAACGGATAGATTATTAGCAGAAGCACCAAGTGAAAGTAAACTGAGGATAGCCACTGGATATTTTAATTTAACAAGTCAATACATGCACACATTAGTTCATGACTGTAAAGCGGAAGTGGAAATACTTATGGCTCATCCAAGAGCAAATGGATTTCTGGATGCTAAAGGTCCTGCAGGAGGAATTCCATATGCATATTCTTTGATTGCTGAGAAATTTAGGAGAATGTGTGAGGTGCATCATCAGCAGTACCGAATAAAGTTATTGGAATATATGAGGAAGGGGTGGACATATCATGGAAAAGGTTTATGGTGAGTGTTATGTAAATAAAAAAATTATGTTTTTCAGACTAATACTGATAGTGTAGGGGAAGGGTGTACAAAATGACATAGGGTTTTTAAAAATCAAAATTGTCTATGAACAAAAAATATTTTAATTCTACAAGAGTAACAAAAAAGTACAGGCATCTCTACTCTATTTTCCAAAATAAAAATCACTAAAAAAACTCAAAAAGAAATTCTCATTTTAAAGTATTTAATTTAAAAAGGTAAAAGTTTGTTTTACCCTCCTAAGTGGGTAAAATGACATACCTATTAAATATTGCCAAAAATTTCTGTAGAAAATTAATTATCGCAAGTTGTTCACAAATAAACATCTTAGTTTTTTTGTCGACTCCAGCACACTCAGCGTATGCCCATTTCGAGCAAGAACAACATTGCAGCCAAATTTCCTTTGCCTTTGACCTTTTAAATTCTTGCACAGAGTAAATGCAAGTATAATCTTCGTCGTCTTCTATTGAGAATGGGTTGTTTTCCGATGCAGAGTCAGTGTCAACAAATACCTTTTTAGTTGCAGCTCTTTTTTTATTTTCGACTGTGGGTGTAGCTCTTGAATTTGCTTCCTCCAAATTTGGAGTAGAATTTAGCACGCTAGTTCCCTGACGCTTTCTCGGCTTCCTCTTTCCCTGGCCTGAGATAAATGGTCCTATTGGAATGGGACTTAGATCGGAGACAGTAATAGCAAGTAAACTTTTATTTTGTTGATCTGATGTACTGGGGATTACTTTTTGAAGATTGGTTACGTCCTTTAAATTGCCCATCCCGCTTGAAGTTTGTAGAGATAGTGCTGCGAAAGGTTCTTCAGCTAGAGTGTTTTTTATATTTATATTACCTTCAGATTCTGGAATATTTGTTGTCTCTGCTGCTTGAAACATGTATTCTGGAAATACATCAGGATTTAGTGGGCATATTCCGGTTTTAGAAAAGCTGTTGGTTGGCAGCTTTTCCATATGCTTCAGTAAGTCAGGCACCTATTTGAAATTGCGTTACAACTCTGCCTGGGTGTGCGTTAAGCCACCATTTGGTTATAGCTTGATCGAAATAGGTTTTTAAGGGACCGGAGAATGAAACATCAAGGGGCTGCAGTCGGTGGGTGCAGTGAGGAGGCAAGCAGAACAGAACAATACCATGTTCTTTGGAGAAAATCAGACCATCAAGGTACTTATGGCTGGAATGGCCATCAACAATTAAAAGCACCTTTTCGTCTAATGAGGCCTTCATAAACTTTTGAAAAAAAAATGAAGAAGAATCTTCATGTCTTTTCTGGGAAATATTAAGGCTGGTGGGATAAAATTACCATTGGAACTCATGCAGCAAACAACGGTTACATGGGATCCCCTTTCGGCACTGGTTATAGCTCCTATTTGCTTACGACCTGTTGTTGCAAATATTTTTTGAGGCTTTTGCACAATAGAGAGTGCTGATTCATCGACCTTATATATGTTAAGTGGGTTGATATTTTCTTTTTTAATCACCTTTTCTAGAATCTCAAAAAAACGAGCAACTTCTGGTTTGTTGATAGCCTGGGCTCTAGCAGCAGATGTCGCCTCTGGCTTACGTAATGCTATATCCGGATTTCTTCTTCGGAATTCTCGCAGCCAATCTTTTCCTGCTGTTTTCTTCTCACGGTTAAAGTTGTGTTGAAAGCCATTTTTAAAAACTGGTAGGCCAAGCTTAACACATCCTTCCTTGTGAGTCCAAAAAATCTTGACTCTAGAAGTTTTAGATGTTCAACTAACTGCCGTTCTACTTCTGGTGGAAAAGTAGGCTAAAATCTACCGAGGCGTTTTTTCCCCGTCTTTATTGTTTTATTTGTTTTTAAAGCATGTCTTCGTAGGGTTGCTTGTGGTACCCCGTAAGTCTTAGATGCCTTTAACCAGCCCATTTCAACATTATTGACCGCTTTTATGGCTTTTAACATCGAATCTGTACTCCATGAGTGCCTATTTGTCTTTCTTTCGTACAATCGGGGCATGACAATCTGCAATAACAAATAAAAAAATTATTTCTATAAGTCGGGCAAAATGACCTACTATGTCATTTTACACTAGAGAAAAAAAAATGTTCTAATATTTGCCTTATTCCTCTTGTAAATCTCTTATTACTAAATGTTAAAAAAAATAGTTTAAATAATCAGTTAAAATAAAACAACTTACCTAGCGAAATGTTGTCTAGTATTATAACCAAATTAAACAAAACGCGAAAAATATTTTTGCACCACAAATTTAGAAATATCGAGCGTACACCTCCGTTAGTGAGCAGAGACAAACTGAAGTGGTTGGAACCTCTTGGTTAAATAATTTATAATCTAATTTAGCGCATACGTATATTCTTACGACGTTAGCAAGTTACATAATTATAATAAGTATGTCATTTTACCCCACTATGTCGTTTTGTACATCTTTCCCCTACCTGTTAACTTTATTTTTAGGTACTATCCACCCAAAAGCAAATACCCTTGTTTATCAATAATAGGTTCACCAAATTTTGGTGATAGGTCAGTTACTAAAGACTTAGAAACCCAATTGGTGATAGTCACAGAAAACAACGAACTGAGAAAATGTTTTCACGAAGAAAGCCAAAGACTTTACAAATTGGGACTAGAAGCAGACACAAAACGTCAAGTGCCACTTTGGGTTAATGTATTCGTATTGCTGTTTAGAAGTTATTTTTAAGTGATTTATTGTTTTAAGTGTGTAGGAATCGTTATTTTGTTGTTAATAACTTTATTTGACAATTATATGTAGATTAAGCTTCTTGTGTTTATTAATAAAAGTGTTGATAAAAAAATTATTACTATCGGTTTCGAAATGCTTTCTATGGACTCTTTTATATAGGTGCACTATTTGCCCAATATGGAAAAACAAACTTAAATTTTCAACCCAAGCATTATTACTATGAATATCCAAATATGAATGAAGCAGTTGGTGTTTGAGCTTCGTATTTTATTTTATTCCAGGCTTTAAAATTTGCCTCCAGGAATTTAAAATGTTTTTTTGATTTATTACTTAAAACATCATTTTGTACTTATTAGTCCCAGGCATTGGAATTATTTTTTAGGCTTTTTAGAGATGTGAAATAGTTTCTCATTTTCTTTCAGTAATTTCTTCTCTCAGACTTTTAGTCTTAAATTTTTTGGGATAATTTTTATTTCATTCCAAGTCATTAACATAGTTTTTTTTGCTTTCTGTAATATTTTTTTCATTTTATTGTAAATGTTTATTGATGTAATTTTTTGTCCTCTAATTTTAAGTTTTTTCCTATAATTTCTACTTTTAAAATAAATTTAGCAAATAATAATAGAAGTTTTAACAAATAAATATATTTTTGTTTAAGGATCATTGACTGAATGGGCCTATTCCTTATATTAAGCCACGGTCTAGACCTAAAATATTTTTATAGCTTACCTGTTTTGTTAATAATAATTGTTTCCCTTTTTTTATGTCAACAGTTAAATTACCCAAAGAGCAAATATGTCAAAAACTACCGATGATTTTTTTCAAAATCACTAGAATATTTTTAAAATCTTGGGGTAGCTTTGTAGGCAAGTTTCAAGATAGAAATGTTCGCTAAATTGGCCTTCCATAATAAATACGAATAATATTATTTTTAATTATCTAATTATTTAATAAGGAGGCTCCTATAAAATCACGAAACCAAAAACTTAAAGGCCCATTATTAACGGATGTATTCTTGATTCTCTGACTCTTTAAATAATCAGCTTAAACTAAAATGCGAGATATCTCATGAGCATAGTTTAATACTACTTTATAAAAATATCATGCAGAATTCTTGTGCTCGTTTAATTTTTGAATTAAAGAAAATGATCATATTTCTGAAAAAATTATTGATTTGAAAACAAAATTTTTTTATTTACAAATTAGGCTGTTGGATTGAAGAGTGGAAATTAGAAAGGGCCTAAGTGCATGCCAAATTACATTTTTACCTTTATAAGAGTCCCTCGTTAATGTCAATAGTTTTATGTGCGCAAGCATTTTCCTTAGAAAGGTCCTAAGTCACATATATTTATTACCTTAGTTATGTCTAGACATTTGCACGTGTACGTTGTGTGTGATAATTTCTTGATTTGAAATACATTATAATGAAAGAAACCCAAAGGAGAAGTAAAGACAGTGGTTCATTTAGAAGTGAACAGAGTCGTTTAAAAACAAAAAAACAAGTGGAAAGTCATACAAAACTTATAAAAAGAAGATAGTACCTGAAAAAAACTATCCAGAACAGCAGGTATGGAATACAAACTTATTAGCTATTTTCGCGGAGATTATTCCGAACCGGTTCTCAACGCTAAGGCAGGAATTACACTAAGAAAATGGTATGTGTGTTGACGTTGGTTTTTTATTTGTAGGATAGGCCTTAGTGTTCAGAACCGGTTCGGAATGATCTCCGCGAAAATAGCTACTATTTTCTTTTCCGGTTATAACTTTGTTTATCTTTTTGTAGATTACATGCAAATGTAAGTTCAGCTGCAAAGGTGTTACCTACGAAAGAAGACGTTCTCTTTTTGAAAAGTACCATGCACAAAATATGAAAACACAAAGCACTTTTCCAATGGGGCTGATAAGTGTTTGTGATGTTCAAAGAAGGCGACATGGTTCGTATGTCAGCAGACGTCAAGCATATCAAGACGTCAAATATATTACTCCCTTCCTAATGGTCAAGGAAAATTTGAACGGGTATGTAAGAAAACATTTCAGAATACATTTGGTGTTAACGATAAAAAAGTACGGGTCCTCATTGAAAAGAAGAAAATGGGTCAGACCTGTTATAATGATAAACGTACCAGACATGCTGCTCCAAAATTTTCTGAAGCTGATCGTCTTCTGGTAAAAAATCATGATACCAAGGGAAATTGGTCATTATTCAAGGGCCAAATCCGAAAAAGAATACCTTAGTCGGATGAGTATATTAACACTACCAAGTTAAATATCAGTAAAGCTACAGTAGTTACTGCAGTATTATGAACGATCGAAGCTACGAATCCTACACTTATTAAGATAAAAACTGAATTTTCCGATTTTGAAGAAGGGATGCAAGTTAATGTTTTAAAGAAAGGGAAAACTATAGCTGGACTCGGACAGGCTAATATAATGAAGCTGCCATCAGAAAGCAAGGTGTCGGAAAATAAAAAGGTATCTCTTCGAAGCATGATTCCTTATCTTCAAAATCCAGAACACCAACGTTTTTATAAACAGCCACTTGAAGATAATGGTTTAGAACAAAAAAAGAAGTAAAATGTATTTTATGAATATTTCTATACTCAAAATCAGTCAGGCTTTTTCCTAATTTTACTTGTTTAAACATTTTTATTTTGTAGTAAGAAGTTTAGTTTGCAAATTTTTGTTAAGTAGGTCCTTCGTTTCAGTTTTAATGCATAATATTTAATAAAGCTTTACTTAAAAAAGTTGTCTGACTTTTATTTAGTTTTTCTCTATTATCTCAAAACCTTTTTTTTTGGCACTTAAGCCCTTTCTAATTTCCGCTCTTCAATATGTGATCTGCAAAGTTATTTTAAACTTAATATGATTCAGTTGTGAAGATGCACACAGACTTAAGTCAATTGTACTCTGAAATGTAAACAAATGTGCTTATTTTGGGAAATAAAACTTTTTGTATTCTAATCATTTTTTTTTCGTTTCATTTTTTTCAAAGTAACTACTAAACAATTGTTATTATAATTTTTGTTTTAGAATGTCAGGTATGAATATCTGACATTGTGATAACAAATAAGTTAAAAACAAGTGAGTAAAGCAGTATCGAATTCGATTCATATTTGTGCGATGAAACTTAGAAACGTTAGTCGTCTGACAATTTGTTGTTCGCCGTTTGTAAAATCCCGTACTTGAACTGAAACGCACAAAATTGAAATTTTAGTGATTTAGGGAGAACTATCTTGATTTACCACTCGTATCGCAAAGTACCGTAGGCAATACTAAAAAAGAGGACCGGGATAATGGGCTTTTAAGACAAAGAAAAAATCACAGTCGGAGTGAGCTCAGTAAAGAGGTCAAAGTTAATGTTCTAGTCTTTCTCGAAGAAAATCTCCACGTCCCCATTAAGTAGATAGCTAGCGAACTCGAAATTAGCCAGTCTTCATTGGCAACAATAACTCTCGAAAGCCCTCGCTTTGCTATAAAAAACAATTCTCCAGGAACTCATCCCAATAAAATCCCATGATCATTTCATTAATTTCATGATCCTAATAAAAGACTCCAGTTTTGCGAATAAATGATGGATCTACTTGACAGGAATTTTCTACAAATAAAAAACTTTTCTAATACGTTACGTTTATATATCTAGAAAAAGTCAATGTTTGCACAGGGATTGATGGTGATTGTGTTATAGGACCGATTTTCTTCCATGAAAGTCCTAATGGAGCAAGATATTTAGAATTCTTGCAGGTGAATCTAGTTGCGAATTTAATTATTTTGTTCCTTTGCCCTATAAACGTGCGCCTTCTAATTTCGCAAGACCTGTCCAGGAGTGCCTAGATGATATATTTCCAGATAGATGGATTGGTAGAAAAAGATCCTTTGAATGGCCACAGGTTTCCGGATTTAATACCTTTGGACTTTTGAGATTACTGGAAGACTAAAGTTGGTAAGGCCAAACCGGCAAATATTGAGTATTTTAAAGAATGCCTGCTAATTTCCGCCAAAGTAATTAGAAATGCTCAAAACAAGTTTCAGTTCCGTTTAGAGTATTGTTAGTTAAGCAATATGAACAACATTTTAAACACTTATGAAAGCAAGTTTATTGAATTGAATTCATTTTTCGAATTAGATAATGTTTGTAAGATATGTAACAAGGAGTAAAAAAGTGAAACTTGGCACGCGTGTGTAACTTGTCAAACCCTTTAATAATAGTCATGAAGAAATAGGTTTGCCATTTAAAAAATAATCTATCGCGTTATATCTCATATTTGAGACACCCAGTATAATTTTTTTTACAATAATATAAAGGCAGTTTAAAAAAATCGACGTATCCGAGAATATTTCCGAAAAAAAAGAACACATTTGATTTAGCGAATTTATTTCAAGTTAGAGACTCGCACTGTGTATGACTGCTTAATTAGAATAACATTCATTTGATAAATTTTGCCAGACTTAAATATTTAGAGTTTACTATATTTTGTGCATCAAATCTTAAATGGTAGAATTTACTGCAACTTATAATCTTCAGTCATTACTTTCTCCTACTTTTATAGGATAAAAAGTAACTTCGTATTCCTATGTACTAAATTAACAAAAGACGGTTTTCGAAAGATCCTTTTTCATGTCCTTTAGGCGTAATTCACACAGAACGGGCGTTTGGGGGTGGCGTGGTAGACGCATGTGCCACTTGCATTTTTGTTTATGGGGCAATACAGATAGAAATGGCGTGGCACAGGCGTGCTAAGACACGCCACCACCAGATCACTTGTGGCCTACACTAGTGGTAAATGCCATATACCAAACAGCGGTTGATATTGCTTCTTTTCGTCTATTTGGTAAAATGCGGGATGATTATTTATTTAAAATCGAGTTCTGTGAAGACGTGCAACAATATGCAGTTCTATAGGACTATAGAAGGTCGGATTGCTGCAATAGAAGTGCACAAGATCAAGCATAGGAAAAAATATCAAATAAATTAAGTGAAAATGGTAAGTATGTACGTGTTTATGAACAAAAGATGTTTAAACTCGTGTTTACATTACAAATTGTACTTTTGTTTCACTAACCGAGTGTAAATACCGCTGGAAAAACATACGAGGAAGCTACTCAAAATATGAAGCCAAATTAAAAACAAAATCAGGACAAGGTACAAAACGAGTCAAAGAATATTATTTGGCCCCACATCTCTCCTTTTTGGATCCTTTCTTGAAGAGCCAAGGCAACGTAGATCAAGAGTCTGCCGACGCATCATCGAACCACCACGCAGCTGAAACGGGGTCACAATCTAATGAGTCTAAAGACAACTCCAATGCTGATGTACTCTCACCTTATAACATTCTATCCAGTCTCGGTCCCGGTCACCTGTACCATCTTCCAGTACGTCTATCGATGATCAACCGATAGTAATGAGAGCACCTAAAACACTACTACAGAAAGAAGATGATTTTAGAAAAAAAAGAAGTTGGCAGCTTCAACCGCTATTAATGAGGTCAACCAGCAAGCTTACCAGTACTTTGCAACAATTGCTGGATATCCAAAACAGCACGAAAACGATTGCCACAATCGATTCTCCTGACCCAGACCTGGCGTTTTTAAGTCCATGAATTCTGTTCAGAAGCGGCGTTTCAAAATTGGAATTTTGAATTTAGCCAAGCAAATACTATCCTCAACCGTTCCTGAAGCCTCTACTATCCCAATGGACAGTTCTCAATCTTGGATTGAAGATTCGGTAAATAGAAATCTAGATTCAGTACCGCACAGGAACACGGATGAATTTCATTTGAGTAAATTTATACATTAAAATAATTAATATTAGGGTAATATTATCGTTATTTTTTTTGTTTTAGATTAAACAGAAATAAATTCACTTAAATATATTTTCTTCAACTTACCTCAGCGTTATTAACAACCTTTCCTCTAGACTGACAAGTTCTCTCCAATTTGTAGTTTTCTTCTCAATATTAACCCTTACTAAAGTTAGTATTTTATAAAAACATTGAACAGACATTCGATAGAAACTTTGAAAACATTCAGGGTACATATTGAGCTCCCGCATAACATTAAACGAACAACCAGTTTTTTCTTTATCTAACCACAAGGGATGTATTCAGTAAATCCTTTGCCTTTGAATGTTAGCCAAATTTACAAGGTTCAATATATATTGATCATCTTCGTCATTCGAAAGCATTGTACTTTACTACACAGTCATGTACATAACTAGTGATGTAAATGAAGGAACGTTCGCTTCGTGCTATGGCGAATATTCGCGCACGTTCGCTCCCTATAAATCGTTGGATTCGTGCGCGCAAGATAGATCGTTCTCTCGTGCGCGAACGTTCGCCAGAGAAGTTTCAGCACGATTCCGTATTCGGCCCTCTTTATTTACAAAAACTACTTTCGGCGTCGGCAACAGCAAACAAATTGTTTTAAGGCAGTAACTTTAAAACTTTTTACTCGGTGGGGATCTATCTTAAAGTGTATGGAAAGCCTATGGAGCACCAGACAAATATTAAAAATGCTAGCCATTTCGGAAGACATCAGTGACAAATTAAGCACAGCAGTGAAAAAAAATTGTCTCGATGATGACATATATTGGATCAAGGTTGAGAAGGTAATGAGAGCTTTGTCACCTATTGTTAAATGTATAACAAGGCTGGAAGGAGATTGAGACCTGCAATTGTCTGATGTCACAGAAGCCTATGAATTCCATGATGTGTTTCTAAAAGAGGTACCTGGGCTACCAGTCACAAAAAAGAGGGAGAAACGCTAATCAAAAACCTAAGTGATCGAAAGAGCTAAGTCGTTTGCGGAGTACATTTAGCTGCTAATATTTTAAACCCGAAATATCAAGGAATACATTTGTCACCTGAGGAATACTCCGATGGTAAGACATTTGCAGCTACTAACACGGTATCTAATGTAATAATATGATGTATTTTTATTTTAGGGATACAATTTATTAATACACTGGCTGCCACTAATGAAAATTTTCGTGTTCAAGAAAGTGTTGAATTAGCTCAATACATAGCACATACCGAAACATTTGCGAAGCCCTATTTATGGAGCATTGTTGGCAAAATAGATCCTGTAACGTGGTGGCAGGGTTATTGCTCGAAAACAGCTATCAAGGATTTAGCAGTAAGCATTTTGACGCTTCCGCCTTCGTCAGCCGCGACTGAGCGAACATTTAGTAGGTATTCGTTAGTCCATACTAAACGTCGAAATCGTTTGACGGTGAAGAGAGCGAGAATGCTAACCTATATTGCCTGTAACCTTAATCTGATGGCCAAAGAGTCCCAAAGACAAGGTGAATCAACGTCAATGGAGGTAAACCAACCTCAATCCTTGGATCCTTCCACGTCTACACAGACAGCTCCTCCCCTGGGTGAGCAGGTCCATGATTGATTATTAACATTAAAATCTGAGAATTCAGAGACTGATGAGTCCGATGACGAAGAGAGCGGGGCCTACAGTGTTCACGATTCCGATAGTAGGATTGGGCCAGAAAGTTTCGATGGGCTTGACTACTCTTGATCTTGATCCACAATTAGAGTACCTGAGTTAGGTTAAAACTGTATTTTTGGTTTATTGCAGATTGCAGTTTATTTTTTTATATAAAGCTTTTTTTCGAGTTACTTTTTACTTCTTACATCATAAAACGTTTCTCATGTTGTTTTCATGTTACTTTACCTACTTTGTATTTGTAATTGTATTAGTAATATCAAACCTGATCGGTAACATAAGTTCTTGTATATTCTTTAAAAACCCCTTTAGATATAATATTTGGTTATTTATGATGAATATTCTTATTCTATCCGGATTTATGAATATTATGATATTAAGTTTAGAACAATAATTCAGTGTCGGTATTTTACAAAGCATTAGGAGAATATTGAGCATTTTTCTAGGCATTTTGAGAAAGAATCAAAAAAAAAGTTTGTGAATACTTTACCACATCCCAAACATAAATTTTCAGGTTTTTTTCATTTATGATTGTTTATTCTCCTTTATGCTCGTTCGTGCTCAGGGAACATTCTTTTAAATTACGTGTTCGAGAATTTTAAATCACTATACGTAACAAATAAATGACAATAATCACATTGAATCCCTTTCTATGTGAATTGTGCGCGCCACGTCCGCTCCATTCCAGCTCCATGCCAGTCCCACGCCACCGCCATACGCCCGTTCTGTGTGAATTGCGCCTTAGGCAATATAAATTGTAACGTGTATTAGTTAGTTATTAATTATATTGATAATTATTATCAATTATATTGAAATAAATAATTGTTTGCTATAATAATTCACTAAACTAAAAAAAGAAACAACATATTTTTTAATAAACATAATTTATTTATTAGCAAAACGTTGCTACAAATGAAAAAACCTTAATAATAAAAGATAAATCAACTAAATGAACTATTTTACGTAGGGTTAAACCACCTCGCCTGAATAATAAATGCAAAAAATTCATTTGACATATTTAAGCTTCACAATATAACAAAAAAAATGGACTGAGTATTCTATTAAACAATTTCTATATTGATATAGAATTTGTTATATTCTAAAGCTTTTTAGTAATATTAGTGACTCGGTATTTACATTATTCGAGTAATTTTTTTTACAATAATAGTTTAACTAGATGAATCTTTGGTAGGCTTTACGTTATCATCTAGTGGCATGACTAGTTTGTTAATATCACTGTGAGATTAAATGCCCTTCGCTGGAAGCAAAGTTCATAAACTTACATTATTTTTACAACAGGTTTTTAAAAGAAAAGTAACAAATACTCAAGACAAACCCTTATTGTCCTACAATTATTCTAAAGAGGTAATTTTTAATGTCTTTGTCTATTATTGGATTTGATTAATTTGAAAACATGACTGTTATAGGAATTTGCCTAATTTAAATGCAAATATTGTATACATTGGTAACTTGTAAGCGGTAAAACTTGAAAGCTCTTGACAAAAAGGAAAAACCCTGTGTGTGTCCTTAGAAAAATAACCTAAGTGCACAACTGTTAAACATACAAATAAATCCTTCAGTCTTTGGTACCAAATCTTAATGTTATGAAATAAATAAAACTTAACATGAATTCTTAGAAATACATATATCACTTAATATTGTTACTGGATGATTGTTAAACTTAATTAACTTACACACAAGATTTATCAAAAAGAGGTAGCATGTGCATCTTAATACAAATTTTGATCAAAACCCAAATTTTGCTAAGTCTTGTCTGTATCTTACAAGTTTTTGTGGAGCTTTAGGATGGCAGTAGAAAATTATATTTGATTTAATTGTATTCATACAATTTTTAAAATATTTTCGTTTAACTGAACATCCCATAATCTCTATAATTGCGATTTGATATTTAGGCTTTTTTACAAGATTAAATTTATGATTAATTTTACAGGTTTTTGCTGAAATAAAATCCACAATCAAGAGAAAGAATTCCGATAAAAGCGGGTCATATTGTTTTTCACTGAATCTTATCTCACCAATAAAACGATTTTATTATGGGACAAAATTTTAACGGCAATAATAAAAATTCTTGCAGAGATCGAATACGATTATCAAAGATGAATTATAAAATAAAACTTTAGGCGACTCAATCTGAAATTAGTCATAAATTTTACTTGTGTGGTACCTAAATAACAAAACTGTGATGTACTAAAAAATTGACTACAAAAAAATGCTTTTCAATAGGATAAGAAAGGAAAACAAAACTAGAATTTCCTTAATCATCAACTTAAATCTAAGTGCTATAAAAATCAGTACAAAAGTAAAGCTTACCTATTTACAAGAGGCATATGCTTAATTAACGCATATGCAAAAGCGCTTTACAAAAATATAAGGCAGTATTTATTCAGTCTGATGATTGGAAATGCGGATTTATTGAGGATTGAAAAACTCTTTTGTACACTCTGCCGCATTTTCCCATTACTTGTGATATTCACGCACTGGGTCAATTTCTCTTCAAATCATTAATCTTATTTCATGATGCCAACGAGAATAATAAGTTCCTTTATTTTGTTTTTGAAGGGTGACAGTGAAACGAACCACTTTTAAAGCCCTTTATAGATTACAAAATATGTAAAACTACTAAAAACTTGTAATTATACATGTTTTTACGTAGAATTCATTAGAAAAAAGTTGAAGTCATTTTCTAAATGGAAAAGGTTCTTTTTATAAATGGAAACCCCTTTTTGTATAGGGTCAATTGGGGTAAATGTAAACTGGGGTAATTGTAGACACATCTAAAATAAGAAACACAACAACATTTAGATTTCAAATTTGGCGCGAAACTCACTATTCGAGTCGTGCCGACGTCGGGCGAACTCGGTTTCCCTCGAAATGTTACTCCTGTTTGTGCTCTTCTTGCATTAGTTGGCTGATGCAATTTGATGTGTTTGGTGGTTTTATGTTGAATTTCGGCACTGAAGTTTTCGAATGCAAATCATCGAGGTAAGTTAGATATTTCATTTGGACACTGTTTGTTATACTATTGTGTCTATTTTACGCCTAAATGTCTGTCGAGAAATTTTATAATCACTAAAATAATTCAGTGTTTACATTTCCCCCTAATAAATTTGTCTTTAAATTTGTTCTATAATAAAATTAGTGTATGGCCGATAATTTATGTAAAATGTGTAATTTCTTTGTCTTGTTGCAGTGTAAAGATGCCTCGTACTTATGTAAG